>NC_059383.1:37168800-37201300 GCF_019703515.2 Myxocyprinus asiaticus
CTTATGTTACATATATTTTACATAAAGATGCAAATAAAACTAATAAGCCAATTTATTATAATGCACACACATGTAAACACAAAACAGAAAGAGAGAAAGACTGCAGAACTCTGGCAGTGCCAATCTTTTGGCATGCTTGCGCGCCTGCCATCGAGTGTGTGGGCGGGTTATTTTAAACCACGCCGCTGTAGATTATGTACTTCCATAACAATCAACTCAGCCCAGACCTCTACACATCCTTGTCTAGAAACCTTCTGGGTTTTCTTTGTTATGGAACAGAAGAATGCAGTGCCATCCTGGGTTAACCCGGCGCTGGTCAACTGGAGACTGGACTCTTTTGGTAGCGATGCTGGGCAAAGGTAGGATACATCTGTAAAAGTCACGGCAATCTTTTGGTTTGCGCATGTTAGAGTTACTGAGATGCTCTATTAAAAAGAGTCTCCTTTTTTGCTGTAGTGGATTTCTTATGCTGATGAGAGCTTATAGAGTACAAGTTTCTGAAGTAAAATGACTCCTTTGTCTTGCTAAAGCTAATTTCAAAGCTAAAATTTTATGTATACTAAATACAATTAAATAATATTTCACACTTTTGCATAATTTGGCAAAATTACAGCTTTGAAAATGACACTCTGCTCAAAATAAGTGATATTTACCTTGAATTTTCTTTGTTTTCTTCAATCATCACTTGTGTCATATTTCATTTCAAACATGCTCTCTTCACTGCCACTTTTGTAGACTTGTTTAAAAAGTACATTAACTCTTCAAAAAAAATAAAAAAAACTTTAGTAGGGGAAAATTGTTTGGTGTGGTTGAAACTGTGGGACAGTCATAATCTTGACTCATTTTCACACAATAAATATTTAAATGATGTATGCTTATTTCACTTTATGTTTAGAGCATTGTAGTTTTAAACATGTAATAATTTGTAATTAGTTTAATATTGAAAGTCTGGGTCCGGGACAAGGCTAAAACAGTCAAATCTGTACATAAAAGACATTAGAAAAGTACCAGTAATAAATCATGGAGAGCTAGTAAAAAGTTTCCAATTCAGTTTTAATAAAATCCTCATATAACAAAAAGAAAAAAAGTTAAAATCTGTTAGTTTTAATAAAAGTCAACCACTGGGACATGAAATTAGCAAACGTTTTAATGCATTTATATTATTTTGTAACCTAAAAATGTTAAAGTTGAAAAAAAAAAAAAAAAGTTAATGTCCATGTTATTTATCAACTACCCTTATAAGGTTAACTATGCTAAATAATATCACACACAAAATTTCTAACAAATATAAACTATATTTTGTACACACGTGGACGTGATATTCCAGGTGTCATGATGTTCATGGTTTTGTTGAACTTTATGACAGCAAATAAAAGCACCCATCCTGCGGTCTCCATGGGAACTGGGGGACACATCACGTCTCTGTCATGGCTGTCTGGAATTAAAATATAGAGAATTGCTCTCAGTGCTGAACTGTGTAAACAGAGTAAAACATGGTGGTGGACAGAGATCGTGAGGATCCTTATGTGGCAGAATTATAAAGATCAGTGTCACACCCTCATTTACTGGAAAACTCACACATGCATTAAATGGCACATTAGCGCGTATTGGGGTGTTACCAATTTTTACTGACATTACTTAAGAAAATTCATGCATTGTGATCAGGGCTATATCTGAGCACATGGGGGCCCTAAGCGAAATCCTACTTGGAGGTCCCCCAAGAATGTCACCACAATACAGTCTTCAACAAATTTGAATATATTAACTTAAAATTTGAATAGATTAATTACAAAAAGAAATTAACAATAAATTACTTGTTGGTGCACTTCATGATGATGAAATACCCTTTGAGCGTGTGCATTCCTATCACATTTAGCTACAATTCTCTCCTTGCACACTTCTTGTGCACAATTCTCCCATCCCTCTTGGGCCACAAGGGGGCCCCCTAAAACTGTCTAATTGAGCCATAACAGCTGCCTGAGTCTTACTCTCAGCTTTTAGTATATTTAAAAAAAATTATAATATAAAATAAAAAAACGACTATGCTTTGTGGGGCCCCTGATGGCTTGGGGTCCCTAAGTGGCCGCTTATACCTCTTATAGCTAGATATAGCCCTGATTGTGTTTATGTATGCTTGGAACTCTGACTTTATAAGGCAGCACTGCTGTAGAATCTGGCAGATTAATCTTTGCCAATGTAAAGCTTTCATGATTAAATAAACTTATTCTTTCTCTTGGACTCCTTTCATTTTCTCCTCATCTTTTTTTCACCTGGGTCTACTTATTGACATTCTTCCAACATATTACGACGGTCTACCATTGTGTTCAGCTTGTAACATTTTTGTGTCCAGTGTCCACATGACGTTTTGTTTTAAGTCATATTTAACATTTTTAAGCCAGAACAGGAAATGTCATTGATTTATCAGTTTGCTGACAATTATTTATCTGATTGTTAATGGTTGAGGTTGACAGACATGTCACTTGTTTTCCTGCAGGGTTCATGTGGAGTTTTATGTGGATGAGAACACGTTTAAAGAGAGACTTAAACTTTTCTTCATCAAAAACCAGAGATCCAGTAAGTAAACGTTTTGAAGGAATGTTCCTGGTACAATACAATTTAACCTCAATCAACAGCATTTTGGCATAATGTTGATTGCCACAAAAAATTATAATAATAATAATAATTAAATCGTCCCCATTTATTTAAAAAAACATAAACTGGTTACAGTGAGGCGCTTACAATGGAAGTGAATGGGGCCAATCCATACATTAAAATACACACTGTTTCAAAAGTATAGCCACAAGACATAAACATTATAAATTGTAACATGATTTTAGTGTGATAAAATCACTTCCTTAGCTTATCTGTGTAAAGTTCTATCCAATATTGCAACTTCATTTCCATGATAATGAAACACTGTAATCCCAGTATTGGATATAACTTTCCACAGAAAAGGTTAGTATGTGGTTTTCTCACACTAAAATCATGTTAATACATATAATGTTTACGTCTTGTCGTGGCTATAGTTTTGAAACAGTGTATATTTTAATCAGGGACTAAAAACAAACTGTTTTTCAGTTCGTTCTGAGCAAAAATTAACCAGTTATAACCAGTTGCCAGCATTTAAAAATAAAGTTTTCACTCCGGAACAATTGAAAATCACTTTTTTTTTTCTGTTTTCGGTTACGTTCTGCAAAAAAAAATTTTCGTTTTCTGTTTTCGTTCCTTGAAACGTTTTTAGTCCCTGATTTTTAATGTTTATGGACTGGCTTCATTCACTTCCATTGTAACTCCCTTTCTGTATTTCCTCTTTTTTTTCTTTTTTTTCTTTTTTCTCCCCTTTTTCTCCCCAATTTGGAATGTCCAATTCCCAATGCCCTCTAAGTCCTCTTGGTGGCGTAGTGACTCGCCTCAATCCGGGTGGCGGAGGACGAATCTCAGTTGACTCCACGTCTGAGACCGTCAATCCGCGCATCACGTGGCTTGTTGAGTGCGTTACCGCAGAGACATAGCGTGTGTGGAGGCTTCACGCTATTCTCCATGGCATCCATGCACAACTCACCACGCGCCCCACTGAGAGCGAGAACCACATTATAGCGACCACGAGGAGGTTACCCCATATGACTCGACCATCCCTAGCAACCGGGCCAATTGGGTTGCTTGGAAGACTTGGCTGGAGTCACTCAGCACGCCCTGGATTCAAACTCGTGACTCCAGGGGTGGTAGTCAGTGTCAATACTCGCTGAGCTACCCAGGCCCCCTGTAATTCCTTTGTTATATATATAAACAAGGGAGCATTAAGCATTAAGAAGCCATAAAATGGGCATATGAGTAATAAATAAATAAAAAATTTGTTTTATTACTCATATGCCCATTTTATGGCTTCTTAATGCTTATTTCTGACATTTTACCCTCTATGATATAGGTTTAAGGATCCGAATATTTAACTTCTGTCTGAAGCTTTTGACATGTGTTCTTTACATTATACGAGTAATGACGGACAATCCGGCCCAGCTCCTCAACACATGGTAAGAACTGCCTGTTAGTGTGTGTATGAGTGTATTATCACTTAGAGAGCACACTTGTGACTCATTCCTGCTGGCATTAGACAAGCAATTTCATGTATATAAAGAAAGTTAGAGAATCAGTTTCAGGACCTAGTATAAATATCCTCATATACTCAGGTGTCACAGTCAGCAACCCACACCCTCCTCTTCCTCTCGCTACAGCATCAACTGCAACAGCACCACCCAGACCAATGAGATCAACTGGTGAGACAAGTAATCAACATTACTGAATTGACTGTTTCTTCCCAGTTAGATGAATGTTTATCATTCACTTGCACCTTTTTTTGGGTGCAATCTCTCTTGTTCTCGCAGGGAGCTGATATTGTGGGTAGACAGAAAAATACCGGTGTGGGCAATTCAGGTGAGTCAAAAAAAAAAAAAAAGAGAATACTTTGTTATCCTGCTTTTACTGTTTATGTTCTTACCTGTTTGCACACTTGTTCACAGGTGATTGTAGCATCCATTAGTTTTATGGAGGCCATGTTGCTGATGTACCTCAGCTACAAGGTAAGAGTGTCTAAGATAAGAGACCCTAAAGACAACTTTATGGTCTTTTTCTTTTTAAGAAAACATGATGTAGTTTACATCAGATTGGGTTAGATTGTGCCTGGGTGTGCATATGTTTTTCCAGGGTAATATTTGGGAGCAGATATTTCAGGTGTCTTTCCTACTGGAGATGTTGAATACAGTCCCGTTCATCATAACGGTAAAGTACATATTTCAATCTGGTCTCATAGAACCACGTTACAATACCTAAATTTTTTGCTAAATAAATTTGTCGTGGCTTGTACGTATTGCAGGAGTTTCTTGGTGAGATGAATACTTGAGGCGCTACAACAACAATGACTTTTATCACACAAATTTAAAGTAAAAGGACGGATGAGGGTCTGGGTAGCTCAGCAAGTAAAGACGCTGACTACTACACCTGGAGTCACAAGTTCGAATCCAGGGTGTGCTAAATGACTCCAGTCAGGCTTCCTAAGCAACCAATTGGCCCGGTTGCTAGGGTGGGTAAAGTCATGTTGGGTTAACCTCCTCGTGGTGGCTATAATGTGGTTCGCTCTTGGTGGGGTCAGTGGTGAGTTGTGCATGGATGCCGCGGAGAATAGCGTGAGTCTCCACACGCACTAGGTCTCCACGGTAACATGCTCAACAAGCCACGTGATAAGATGCGAGGATTGACAGTCTTAGATGCAGAGGCAACTGAGATTCATCTCCGCCACCAGGATTGAGGCGAGTCACTATGCCACCATGAGGACTTAGAGCGCATTGGGAATTGGGCATTCCAAATTGGGGAGATTATCAGTTCATAAACACTTTCTTTTCACCCTGTTCCTTACACAATGCTATCCTATGACATCTAAACACTTTTACTACAGTGCATGACTGATGTTTGCATTAGATAACCAACTACATTTACAAGCTTATTCAAGTGCGTTCAGATTGATAGGGATAGAGCGTTGCACTTGCGATGCACAGGAGCCAACACGTGAGCTGAAAGTGCTAAAGAAGGACCACAAAATGACATGGCTGCTTGGTTGCGTGTAATTGTGTTTTTCATCTCAAATGTGTTTTTTTATGACAATATCGGTTGGGTTTAAGTTTAGGGTAGAAAGCAGTCATGAGATCTCCGAGTAGGAAAGGGAGGCAATCCCTCCGCAAAAATTCAGGTGAGCAAAATAAACGACTATACATAAATAAAACAAATAAAATAATATGAAATGTGAGCTCAATTAATGTGTGTAGAAGTCATATTTCTGCAGTCACTCTATCAAACATCAACACCCAGTGGATAAAGTTTCAAAGGGAGGCAGCATCTCTCGAGTCTCCCTTCACCTCATTTCAGTCTCATTCAGCACCTATAGAGTGGTGTGATTGTGAGGAGGGATAACTGCTGAATACAGCGAAAAATCACATGAGGGGAGACACTGGCTTTGATTATCTGATTCATTCAATGCTCTGTCAATCAATCAATCAATGCAACAGTGCCATCCTCTCATGCCCTCGTTATCACAGTGTGTCCCTGCAGATCACTATGAATGGGACGAATCTATTTGGAATGGAGAAACTATTTGCACAGAAAGCAACAACTGACAGAGACCACCGCACTTTTGGTCACATCCAAATCAAAATTAACATAAAATTACTTGAAATATGAAATGGGGGGGTTTCCTCCCCTTTTCTCCCCAATTTGAAATGCCCAATTCCCAATGCACTCTAAGTCCTCGTGGTGGTGTAGTGACTCGCCTCAATCCGGGTGGCGGAGGATGAATCTCAGTTGCCTCTGTGTCTGAGACCATCAATCCGTGCATTTTATCACGTGGCTTGTTGAGCACGTTAACACGGAGACCTAGCGTGTGTGGAGGCTCACGCTATTCTCCGCAGCATCCACGCACAACTCACCACACACCCCACCAAGAGCGAGAACCACATTATAGCGACCACGAGGACTCGACCATGTGACTCTACCCTCCCTAGCAACCGGGCCAATTTGGTTGCTTAGGAGACCTGGATGGAGTCACTCAGCACACCCTGGATTCGACTCCAGGGGTGGTAGTCAGCGTCAATATTCGCTGAGCTACCCAGGCACCTCTGAAATGGTATGTGAGTGACACGCTTTGTAGTGAGCAATCGCTCTTAAAGGTACAGATCCGTGCCATTACAAACCATGTGCTGTTTACCAAGGAGTAGATGATGGATGATTCAAAAATAAGATGACTATAAAAATAATAGGCGAACAGATGAAATATTCATGAAATATTTTATAATTGTTGGTTTAAAACCAAATAGAGCATTAACCTTAAAAACCTCATCTGTTTGGAAGAAAATTTGACTCGTTTTTAGTGTGACTCGGTAGACATTTCACCTCACAACTGCTGTGATACGTGTAATGAACCACGTAATTTCATTTTGCAAAAACATTGCCACTGTCACATTTTTTCATGAGATCAGGCTCACGTTTTCAGATCATCTCAAATTCCTGTTGATAATTGGTAATGACAATGAGTCAAAGGGATAGTTCACCCAAAATGGAAAATTCTCTCATCATTTACTCACCCTCATGCCATCCCAGATGTGTATGACTTTCTTTCTTCTGCAGAACACAAATTATGACATTTAGAAGAATAGTTTAGCTCTGTTGCAAGTGAATAGTGACCAGAACTCAGAAGGTCCAAAAATGGCATAAAGGAGTTATAAAATTAATCCATAAAATTCCAGTGGTTAAATCCATGCCTTCAGAAGTGATATGATAGGTGTGGGTGAGAAACAGATCAATATTTGAGTCCTTTTTTACTTTCAATCTCCACCTTTGACCAGCCCTGACCAGTAGGTGGCTGAATGTGAAAGTGAAAGTCCCTTCCACACCAGAATATGGAAGTGAAAGTGAAAGTGTAGATGTTCAGTGAAAAAGGGCTTAAATATTGATCTGTTTCTCACCCACACGTATCATATTGCTTCTGAAGACATGGATTAAACCAGTGAAGTCTTGTGGATTACTTTTATGCTACATTACGTCCTTCTTGGACCTTCTGAGTTCTGGTCACCATTCACTTGCATTGTATGGACCTACAGAGCTGAAATATTGTTTAAAAAATCTTTGCGTTCTGCAGAAAAAAGAAAGTCATACACATCTGGGATGGCATGAGAGTGAGTAAATGATTAGAGAATTTTCATTTTTGTGTGAACTTTTCCTTTAATAATTTATTTTTGATTCATTCTGTGTATCAGATCTTCTGGCCGCCTCTAAGAAACCTGTTTATCCCAGTGTTCCTCAACTGCTGGCTCGCCAAGTGTGCTCTGGAGAGTATGATAGTGAGTGTGAACAAATCCCAAATAAATGCAGACCAATGACTATCCAGTGACTTCCAGCCTTTCGAATGACAAGGTGTTTGTGTCTGTTACAGAACGATCTGCACAGGGCGATTCAGAGAACGCACTCCGCCATGTTTAACCAAGTTCTCATTCTTATCTGCACACTTTTATGTCTCGTTTTCACTGGGTGAAAATCTCTATCAGTTTCTCTTTTTCTATAATTGTACTTCCTTCTTTCTATCACTCATCACCTACAATTAATTCCCTTCTTTTTCTTTGTCTCTCAGCACATGTGGTATCCAGCATTTAGAACGTGCTGGTAAGAAGAGCCTGTCTCTCTTTAACGCTTTGTATTTTTGCATCGTAACCTTCTCCACGGTGGGCTTTGGCGACGTGACGCCTCAGATCTGGCCGTCTCAGTTGCTGGTGGTGGTGATGATTTGTGTGGCTCTGGTAGTGCTGCCCCTACAGGTGGGAGAGTTCAAATCTAGTCACTCATTCAGGCTCATTTACAAATGACTATTGTTGAGGTAGGATTAGCATACTACCATACTAGTCTTACTATTTCTGCCATATACAGTAGTGTTGTAGTATGTCATTACAAACTCAGCCTAAGGCTATGTTCAGAATAGCATTCTACCATACTATTCTTGGTGTTTCTGCCGTTAAAAGAATGTAGGATGTGTGGAATATTTTGGATGTACTGATTAAACACAAGTTAAACATCAATGAGATAGAATAACATATATAGCAATAAGATAGCATACTACTGTTTAAAAATGCATCATATGGGACCTGGGTAGCTCAGCGAGTATTGACGCTGACTACCAGTTCGAATCCAGGGCATGCTGAGTGACTCCAGCCAGGTCTCCTAAGCAACCAAATTGGGCTGGTTGCTAGGGAGGGTAGAGTCACACGGGGTAACCTCCTCGTGGTCGCGATAACGGCCCTGCTAGCCATATCAGCAACCTTATAAAAGCTGTTTAAACCTACATGGGGGAGGGGCGCCCTCATGGGGGCTGCCATTTTAAAATCACATGACCAGCTAAATACTACTCACTTAATCTCAGTAACCGTCTTGTTATTGGACACTTTCACTCTTCTGGGTAATAGTAGGTAAAGGTAACAAGTACTTATGACAATTAATGGTGAAAGCGCTAAAACAGACAATTAATCATCATAATTAATGTCAGCCAAATTTTATATTCAATACAGCCCTAATTCATAAAAATCCTTTGGTCACAACAAACACACTGAAGAAACACACTTTGTATTCTGAAAGCAGTAAGCAACTATTCCATTCTGAACCATTTTGTTAAACATCTTTTAAATACTGTATGTCCTGCTGTCTTTTACTCAATATTTTTATTACCAAGTGACGTTTAATTCATCCTCTCTTCTCTGGCTGTAGTTTGAAGAGTTGATTTATCTGTGGATGGAAAGGCAGAAATCTGGGGGAAACTACAGCAGACATCGGGCTCAGACGGAGAGGCATGTGGTCTTGTGTGTGAGCACCCTCAAAATCGACCTGCTCATGGACTTTCTTAATGAGTTCTATGCTCACCCACACACACAGGTAAGTGTGAGTGTTTGGTTTGTTCACAATCTTTTTTTCTCTCCAGAGAGAATTTTTACAAGGTATCTAATGTTCACTGTGTTTTGTGATGTATGTGCATGTTTTTAGGATTATTACGTGGTGATTTTATGTCCATGTGAAGTAGACGTCCAGGTGAGGAGGATATTGCAGATTCCACTCTGGTCTCAAAGGGTAATTTACCTGCAAGGCTCCGCCCTCAAAAACCAGGATCTACTCCGAGCCAAGTGAGTGACAGCCTCATTGTCCAATTGCAGCACCATTTAACATTTAGTCATTTAGGGGGGCCTGGTTAGCTCAGCGAGTGTTGACACTGACTACCACCCCTGGAGTTGCGAGTTCAAATCCAGGGCGTGCTGAGTGACTCCAGCCAGGTCTCCTAAGCAACCAAATTGGCCCAGTTGCTAGGGAGGGTAGAGTCACACGGGGTAACCTCCTCATGGTCGCTATAATGTGTGGTTCTCGCTCTCTGTGGGGCACGTGGTGAGTTGAGCGTGGATGCCGCGGAGAATAGCGTGAAGCCTTCACACGCGTTAGGTCTCCGCAGTAACGCACTCAACAAGCCACGTGATAAAATGTGCAGATTGACAGTCTCAGACGCGGAGGCAACTGAGATTCGAACTCCGCCACCCGGATTGAGGAGAGTCTTTACGCCACCACGAGGACTTAGAGCGTATTGGGAATTGGGCATTCCAAATTGGGGAGAAAAGGACATTGCAGCAGCACGTCTGTTCTTCAACGAATCCAAGAGAGCGCATGTTACACCCCTCCTTGTCTCGCTACACTGGCTGCCGGTTGCTGCACGTATCAAATTCGAGGGTCTGATGCTGGCATACAGAACAGTCACTGGATCTGCTCCGGCTTACCTACAATCATTCCTGCAGAGCTACGTTCCCACCAGAAGGCTGCAAATGAGCGGCGCCTTGTCCTACCAACAAAAATATAAAGTTCCCAGACTTTCTTCTTCACTGTACCTCGATGGTGGAATGACCTTCCTAACTCCATCCGTGAAGCAGACTCCCTCTGTAATGCAGTACTTTTTGTATTACTGTCTCCTTAAGATGAATCGCTCATGTTGTATTCTTCCTCTTTTTGTAAGTTGCTTTGGATAAAAGTGTCTGCCAAATGAATAAATGTAAATAAGCATATGCCTATACATATCATATATATATATATATATATATATATATATATATATATATATATATATATATATATATATATGTGTGTGTGTGTGTGTGTGTGTGCATGCGTGCTTGTGTTTCATATTTTCCATACTTTTAAATACTTTTGGTTAAGCCTTTATATATATATATATATATATATATATATATATATATATATATGTATATATATATATATATAATGTGCATTTTTTAAAGTTATAAATGTTTTGTGTATATCGTAAGGGTTTATATTTCCAAATAACTCACAACCTAGCATTAGTCAGTTTATATTTACTTCTTTTCATCTGTATTTCTTCCAATAAGTGTTCTTGGTTTCTTATCCTAAAAGTTATAAATTCCATATTATATATTTAATTGGTTGCTGTTCTCCAATCTACTACTTGTTTTTTCTCTCTCTCTGATTTGTAGTTTTGTTAATATTCTTCTGTGATTGATTGCTTGTGTTCTGATAGGATGGACGATGCCGAAGCTTGTTTTATTCTCAGCAGCAGGAATGAAGCTGATCGCATGGCTGCAGTAAGCTTTTAAATCATTAACATCTCATTCATCAATCACATGTATTGATAAAAGTTCACACATCAGTATAATCTAGATTTGAATTCCATCTAGTGTATCAGAAGGTTTGTAATATTACACCAGTTCTAAAGTTCTAAGGGACTCTTCTTAATAATGTATCTGTCAATAAATAATTATGAATCAATATGGACTTATTTGCAGGATCATCAGACCATCTTGAGGGCTTGGGCCGTGAAGGACTTTGCTCCAAACTGCCCTCTCTATGTCCAGATACTTAAACCCGAAAACAAGTTCCATGTTAAATTTGCAGGTAATCGTTTTATTACTCTTTTTCAAAATATTGCATTAATTCCATTCAAACATTTTCACTCCTCTATTTTTCCTTTTTATCTGGTTCTTTCTCACTTTTTATTCATTTTATAACTTAAAAACATCACAGTTCCTCATTAGAGTTCATTCACTTTGTTTAAGGACCTTGGACAGTTCATTCTGCAATTGTATGAGCAATGCATCTGTTTCCTTCAATAGATCACGTTGTGTGTGAGGAGGAGTTTAAATATGCCATGCTAGCTCTGAACTGTCTGTGTCCGGCCACTTCTACACTGATCACTTTACTGGTCCACACGTCTCGCGGACAGTGAGTCAAAACTCCTTTAACACTGTATACACAATGGGAACTGATCAGCATCATGTAAGGCAGCCTAATAGGTTAGGAACTGAACTGTTAACACAAAGTAAATGAGAAACAGTTGAATTTAATGTTAAAACTCTTTTAGAGAAGGGCAGCAGTCTCCGGAGCAGTGGCAGAGGATGTACGGGCGTTGTTCGGGTAACGAGGTGTATCATATCCGCCTGGGTGACAGTATGTTCTTCAGAGAGTACAACACCAAAAGCTTTACCTACGCTGCCTTTCACGCCCACAAAAAGTAGGTTTACACACATTATGGGTGTTTCTTCAACTTTGGGCCCTTTTAGCACTGTGGACTTCTTGAAAGTTAAGTCTCGTTAAAATTTTTTTCATGATCTCACTATATTTTTATTTGTCTACTAACAATATCCGCCAGTGTATGTGCATGCATCACAAGAGATTTTTGTCTTTTTGTCCACTTGGTTAACAAGTACACTAACTTTAAAAAAAAAAAAAACTTTATTGGGGCAAAATTTTTTGGTGTTGTGGACAGTCGTAATTTTTGAAAATGTTTTAAAACATGTAATTAAGTTTAAATGTAAGTTTAAACATCTAATAATTCGTTTTTTATATAATGGATTTTAATAAGTTTTCATACTGAAAGTCTGGGTCTAGGACAAGGCTAAAACAATAAAATCTATACATAAAAGGCATTTGAAAAGTACCCAAAATAAATGATGAAGCCCTGTTTAAAAGTCAGTTTTAATGTGACCTTCTTATAAAAGAAAAAAGTTGCTTGAAGTTGAAGAAACACCCATAAATAAAATACACATGAAATCCTATACAAACTTGTTTTTGCATGCAATTTTATTGTATATATTTAAGAATTTTATCGCCAAGGCCTAGGTAGCTCAGCAAGTAAAGACGCTGACTATCACACCTGGAGTCACAAGTTTGAATCCAGGGCATACTGAGTGACTCCAGTCAGGCTTCCTAAGCAACCAATTGGCCGGTTGCTAGGGTGGGTAGAGTCATGTTGGGTTAACCTCCTCGTCGTCGCTATAATGTGGTTGTCGCTCTTGGTGGGTCACGTGGTGAATAAGTTGTGCGTGGATGCCGCGAAGAATAGCGTGAGCCTCCACGCGCTAGGTCTCTGTGGTAACGTACTCAACAACCCACGTGATAAGATGTGCGGATTGACGTTCTCAGACGCGGAGGCAACTGAGATTCGTCCTCCGCCACCCTGATTGCGGTGAGTCACTATGCCACCACGAGGACTTAGAGCGCATTGGGAATTGGGCATTTAAAAATATATATATATATATATTTTATCGCCATGTTATTTGAATCGGTGTTTGTTTAGGTACGGTGTGTGTATGATCGGTGTGAAGAGAGAAGATAACAAGAGCATTTTGTTAAACCCTGGACCTCGTCATATCATGGCTGCCAGTGACACTTGTTACTACATCAACATTACAAAGGAGGAAAACTCTGCCTTCATCTTCAGACAGAAAGCAGATCAGGGAAAGGGGCGGAGCCACTGTGATATTTTAAACAGCCCATCTGGTCTGCCTGTTCATAGCATAATTGCAAGCATGGGTGAGTAAGAATGGATAGAAGAGAGAAAGGTCAGGTAGCTTCAAGCGGGTCTGTTTGTCCAACATTGTGATTTATTTCAGGAACAGTTGCTTTGGATTTTGAGAACACCAGTCCCACTGAAACTGGCATCAAACTGGCTCCACCCGCAGAGAACGATGTCGGAAGTCGCCGCCCAAGCATAGCTCCCGTTCTGGAGATAGCTGACTCCGCCTCCTTACTGCCATGTGATCTGCTTAGTGACCAATCAGAAGATGAGGCCGGCCACTCGGATGAAGACGTAACAGCTAATGAGTAAAATCTAACTCAAAATCCTTGTCCTTACCAACCACCTAATAATTTTCTAAATTCAATCTTAACAAAGTCAGCAGCTTGTTGAACTTTAGACTGTAGATGTAAACTCTCTTCCAAAACCTAGTATGCTGCCTGTGTAGACACATGTATCATACAGGTATCAAAGACATATTCACGATACAAAAGGTGGGCAGCAAAATGCTGCCTTTTAAGAAATCTAATTGCAGCCCAATTCTAAGGCAGCATCACGAATATCCTTCAAAAGTAAGGCAACAGAGATGGCGAACAATCAAAACAAATGTTTAGTTTAAATATACATATATTTTATTAAATACTGGAAGTGTCAACACAGTTTCATCCAATAAATCATTTATTATTTTTGATTATTAGAGTATTCGTCATAAATTTAGCTAATTCTAAATTAGCTATTTGCTATTCGCTATTTGTGTGACATGCACGAGTAACCGCTAAGCAGTGCTGGGTAGATCACTTCTGAATTGTTATCTGGTACTGATTACAAATTACATGATTAAAGTTGTAGTTAGTAACGTAATATCTTGGATTGCATTTTAAGGTAATCTAATCGGACTACTTTTAGATTACTTCTGACCTAATTTTTGTTTATTTGACCCCGCTTACACTAGGGTTGGGCGATATGCAAGAAAAATGTTCACGATGTTTTTATAAAAAAATATTTAGACATCCGATAACATCGTCAACCCCTCTGCCCCCACTGCCGAGGGTGTATGGAATATTTTTGCTTTATTTATTTTGCTTTCAAAATTGTATTCATTCATTGAAACAGGAAAAACTTAATCCAAAGATATTTCTAAATTCAAATTGCATTTCAAACGAAACGAAAAAGCAATTAAAATAACAAAGTGGTCAAAAAAATCATATTTGACCACCTCTCATTTGCCGTCACGCAAGTACCCATCTACAACAACAGGTGGAAAATTACTCTACTACGGCGCATCCCTCATCCTTCCTGGGTATTGGCACCAATGTAACAGGGTAAAAGGGAAAGGAGGAGGCGAGAACTGGCATGACAATATAAATAATCATTTAATGATTAACTTAAAGCAAAGGACATACGTATAACACACACACACACATACAGAGCAGCTGCCTGTAGCTCTCTCTCTCCTGAACTGCCGCCTCAGGCTGCCTTTATCCCTCTCGTGGGCTTGATTAGCCTGATTAGGGGCTGGGCGTGCGCCATTACGGCCTGGCCCTGCTCTCCTCCTTCCCACAAAAATAATGAAAATTTAAATAGAAATACATTTTAGGTTCATGTTTTTTTTATTATTATTATTTTATTATTTGTGAACCTGCAGAGTTGCATTCACATTGCATGTTAAGCTCGAACTGTTCTGTGGAAATAAAGAGAACTTGACTCCAAGCACCTCCTGAGAATGTCTCATTTGCAGCATTCTCATAGACGACTCTTGTAAACAGTTTTCTAACAACTGAAATAAAGAAAGAGTGAGAACTTTTTACATGAGCGTGTTCCACGAGACACACTCGCATTGAATGCCTCTGAACAAACAGCAAATCAGACATGCAAAATATAATAAAGTGTGTTTCTACAAGCGTGCGTCTTTGAGTCTAACAGCATTTCTTGTCATGTGTCACTCTGAGACGTCTTGCAGGTTGCCCGCCAAAGTGGCGGGTAAATTTGCACAATTACCCACCACTGCCCATAAAATAGGTAATTCACATTTGGTGGGTGCTAATTTAAAACCCTGGGCTACTATATAATACATTTGTTGACATCCCAGCTCCATGGTTTTGTCCAGATATTATCGAACATCGTCTGTCAATGAGCGTAAATATCTGCATCAGGATATTTGTCAGATATCGTCGAAATCTGATTGGCATTAGGATGCGTTTCAGGTGATCTGATCACATGTGGTCAGCACTAAATACAGGTCTAAATGGGGTATAAAATGTTTTGTTATCAGATCACAAAAAACACATACGAAGGTGGCCTGGGTAGCTCAGCGAGTATTGATGCTGACTACCACCCCTGGAGTCGCGATTTCAAATCCAGGGTGTGCTGAGTGACTCCAGGTCTCCTAAGCAACCAAATTGGCCCGGTTGCTAGGGAGGGTAGTGTCACATGGAGTAACCTCCTCGTGGTCACGATTAGTGATTCTCACTCTCAGTGGGGTGACGTGGTGAGTTGTGCGTGGATCGCGGAGAGTAGCATGAGCCTCCACATGCCGTGAGTCTCAGCAGTGTCATGCACAGCGAGCCACGTGATAAGATGCGCGGATTGACTGTCTCAGAATCGGAGGCAACTGAGGATTGAGGTGAGTAACCGCGCCACCACGAGGACCTAATAAGTAGTGGGAATTGGGCATTCCAAATTGGGAGAAAAGGGGATAAATAATAAAAATAAATAAAAAACACATACAAAGGTAGTCAAGAACGCAAGTGACCACATCACATTTGAGGTGTAAACGCTAATCTGTCCTGTATATGTCCCGGATAGCAGTGAAGCATCACCCCTCACTTTTTTGTTTGTTTTGTTTTTTGGAAAAAATCCTAAACCAAAAATCCTAAACCTTTAGAATAATAGTGTTTGGCTTTATCAGGCCAGCATAACTAATCCACATAATTTGCACTAATAAAGTGGTTTATGTCATTTTTTTCAGATTTGTTAAAGGATACCCCCCAAACTCTCCTTATATCGGGAGTTCCCCGACCCTCTGCCACCTGCTACCCCAGAAAGCCCCTTTCTGCTGCCTACGGCTTGACCAGGTGAGCACAAGGCAGCACTATGAATGGCATCCTCGTGTTTTATTTGCATAATTTGCTAACAGTAATATACCATGTCAGCATGTCATATTGGTCTCATTTTTGCTTTTGTAGAGCTGCGACCACGTTAGCTTTGAAGATGCAAAAGCATATGGCTTCAAAAACAAACTAATCATAGTTTCCGCAGAGATGGCAGGAAACGGCCTTTACAACTTCATAGTGCCTTTAAGAGCCTATTACAGACCCCGGAGAGAACTCAACCCTATAGTCCTGCTGTTAGACAACCTGTAAGAGTACACACACACACTCACACACACACACACAGACCAACAGATTTACACTTACCTCTACGAACACAGAAAATTCAGTGGTATTACTGCTTCCAAAATTAATCTGCAACCCAGCAAAATCTTTCTTTATAAACATGATCTGCGTGGTCTTTCTATAGAAACAGGGCTGATATACCTTGTATTGTTCAGTTACACAATTTCTCAGTGCAAATCACGATTAAGGTAGTAAACATTAGTTCTTGCTGCCTGCACACGGAAGTAGTTCATTTTACTCACCTACGTTATGATATTTCAAGCCAAGTTCAACTTCAATGACACCAAACACCATGTCGGAACCAACTGAATTGAATTTGTGGAAATCTTTCTATTTCATCCAGACCTGATGACCACTTCCTTGAAGCCATATCCTGCTTTCCAATGGTGTACTACATGGGCGGCACCATTGACAAGTACGTCTAGACACCGAACACCCTCTAACTTTCACTATTGTCTATTTAAACACAGACCTCTGGATTTGGATAATCTGATTGGTAGTTTTTGTGATTGACAGTTTGGACAGCCTGTTACAGTGTGGGGTTTTGTGTGCTGATAATCTTGTGGTGGTGGATAAAGAGAGCACTATGAGTGCAGAAGAAGACTACATGGCCGACGCTAAAACTATCGTCAACGTGCAGACCATGTTCAGGTAAATCTGCAGTAGTCTCAACAGGTAGTCCTGCCTTAAACGCATGCCATTTTTTTTTTTTTTTAAATGACACAGTCGTGGGGGCCTGGGCGGCTCAGCGAGTATTGACGCTGACTACCACCCCTGGAGTCATGAGTTCGATTCCAGGGCATGCTGAGTGACTCCAGCCAGGTCTCCTAAGCAACCAAATTGGCCCGGTTGCTAGGGAGGGTAGAGTCACATGGGGTAACCTCCTCATGGTTGCTATAATGTGGTTCTCGCTCTCTGTGGGGCGTGTGGTGAGTTGTGCGTGGATGCCGTGGAGAATAGCGTGAAGCCTCCATGTGCGCTACGTCTCTGTGGTAACGCGCTCAACAAGCCAAGCGAAAAGATGCTCAGATTGACGGTCTCAGACGTGGAGGCAACTGAGATTTGTCCTCTGCCACCCGGATTGAGGCAAGTCACTACGCCAACACGAGGACTTAGAGTGCATTGGGAATTGGGCATTCCAAATTGGGGAGGAAGGGGGGGGGGGTGGATTACATAGTCCAATCACTCTCTGCCCATCTCATTTTCTCTGTCTGTGTCTGTCCAGGTTGTTTCCAAGTCTCTGTATAATAACAGAACTGACTCACCCCTCGAATATGAGATTCATGCAGTTCAGAGCGAAGGACTGTTACTCTCTCGCCCTGTCTAAACTAGAGAAGGTGAGGTGAGAAGAGCACAGTGTGGTTTTCAGTTTTTCTATTCAATTCAGTTCACTTTATTTGTACAGGACTTTTTTACAACACATTGTTCCAAAGCACCTTTACAAAGAGTAGTGCCTTACAACCCCCCTGTGAGCAATGGAGACAACAGCAAGGACAAATAGATGAAGATATACAGTGCATACAGAATGCTAAAATGCTTAGTATCTACACTCCATACCCCATAATGACAAAGCAAAAACCAAATTTTTGATAACTTTGCAAATTTATTAAAAAGAAAAAACTGAAATATCACATTGACATAAGTATTCAGACCCTTTGCTATGACACTTGAAAATTAGCTCAGGTGCATCCCATTTCTCTGGATTATCTTTGAGATGTTTCTACACTTTGATTGGAGTCCACCGGTGAAAATTCAATTGATTGGACATGATTTTGAAAGGCACATCAGAGCAAAGACCAAGCCATGAGGTCAAAGGAACTGCCTGCAGAGCTCAGAGACAGGATTGTGTCGAGGCACAGATCTGGGGAAGGCTACAAAACATTTCAGCTGAATTGAAGGTTCCCAAGAGCACAGTGGCCTCCATAATTTTTAAATGGAAGAAGTTTGGAACAACCAGGACTCTTCCTAGAGCTGGCCGCCCGGCCAAACTGAGCAATCGGGGGAGAAGGGCCTTGGTGAGAGAGGTGACCAAGAACCTGATAGTCACTCTGATTGAGCTCCAGAGATCATGTGTGGAGATGGGAGAAACTTGCAGAAGGACAACCATCACTGCAACACTCCACCGATCTGGGCTTTGTGGCAGAGTGGCCAGATGGAAGCCTTTCCTCAGTTCAAGACTCTCAGACTGTGAGAAACAAGATTCTCTGGTCTTATGAAATGAAGATTGAACTCTTTGGCCTCAATTCCAACATCATGTCTGGAGGAAACCAGGCACCACTCATCACCTGCACAATACCATCCCATCGGTGAAGCATGGTGGTGGTAGCATCATGCTGTGGGGTATTTTCAGCAGCAGGGACTGGGGGATGGTCAGGGTTGAAGGAAAGCTGAACGCAGGAAAATACAGAGATATTCTAAATGAAAACCTGGTCCAGAGCGCTCAGGGCCTCAGACTGGGCTGAAGGTTCACCTTCCAACAGGGCAATGACCCTAAGCACACAGCCAAGACAATGCAAGAGTGGCTTAGGGACAACTCTGTGAATGTCCTTGAGTGGCCCAGCCAGAGCCCGACTTGAACCCAATCGAACATCTCTGGAGAGACCTGAAAATGGCTGTCCACCGACGGTCCCCATCCAACCTGACAGAGCTTGAGAGGATCTGCAGAGAAGAATGGCAGAAAATCCCCAAATCCAGGTCTGCAAAGTTTGTTGCATCATACCCAAAACAACTTGAGGCTGTAATTGCTGCCAAAGGTGCTTCAACTAAGTACTGAAGTTAAGGGTCTGAATACTGATATCAACGTGATATTTCAGTTTTTTCTTTTTAATAATTTGCAAAGATATAAAAAATCTGGTTTTTGCTTTGTAATTTGGGGTATTCAGTGTAGATTGATGTTATTTTTTTATTTATTTTTTTAAGCATTTTAGCATAAGACTGCAACATAACAAAATGTGGTAAAAAAAATGAAGGGGTCTGAATATTTTCTGAATGCACTGTACTTTTATATGTTGTTTGGTTACATTTGAATATACTGTAGAGCAGTGTTTCTCAACTGGTGGGTCAGCAGACAACAGGGAAAAACAATGCCATGGTTCCACTGAAAAATTTTCAGCGTATGCCCAAGTGAAATTTTGGGCTGCCTAGCAAATTTGACGATAGTCTCACATTCAGCACTTTACACGCAAAAGGCTTTTCATCTGCAACGCAATATTTTTTCGGTGCGATAAAGCTTGTTTTTCACACGAGTGTAACGGAACAACTCACACCAATGATCTGCTCTGTTATAATCTACTGTATCTCTGGCGCTCGCGCACACATCAACACCCATTTGAATTCTAGGTGATAATGTTTCTAGTTGCCATATATGGCAATGAGGTGAAATAGAGCAACACTGTGCAACACTGTGCAACACTGTTTCACGATTTTACAGTAGTAACAGTAACTGTGATAGTTTGACAAAAATGTTATAGTTTCATATTAAATAATGTATTAGGTAGGGGGCTTAGGTAGCTTAGCAAGTAAAGACGCTGACTACCACACCTGGAGTCGCAAGTTCGAATCCAGGGCGTGCTGAATGAATCCAGTCAGGCTTCCTAAGCAACCAGTTTGCCCGGTTGCTAGGGTGGATATTGTCACATTGGGTTAACCTACTCGTGGTCGCTATAATGTGGTTCTCACTCTCAGGGCGCATGGTGAGTTGTGCATGGATGCCGCGGAGAATAGTGTGAAGCCTCCACATGAGGGCATGCCAAATTGGGGAGAAAAATAATCCCCCCAAAAATAATAATAATGTATTAGGTAGAATCTATAAAATTATTCATAAACACTATAATTTATTATTATTATTATTATTATTATAAAGACTAGCCATGGTCATGAGGAGCCATCTATGGTCTTTCCTGTGCTTATATTTCATCGCACTGTAAATTTAAGGGCAAGTTCATAAAGGGCTTTAAAGTCTGGGCCTCCAAGACTTGTGGACAAATAATGAACAAAGTTTTCCTGTGTAATACATGTTTTGTTTGAATGATGTTTGAAATTAGAAAATAAACTGGATAATAAATATAATGGACTCATATAAATAAAAGGGGGGAGAGAAAGCTTCCGGTATCTTTTGTTGTTGACATCAACAACAAAAACAATGTCACTAGATACATGCATTTATACTTGAAAACCATGAACAAAACTATGCAAGATAAAAGAAAATATGACCCAGGCTATATTAAATACAGGTTATGTTTTTCTTTCACCACTTGATGTCCAATGTAAAATCTGGGTCCCGAAGCAAAACCAGTTGAGAACCACTGCTGTAGAGTATTGTATTTCTCATGCCTATTTCATAATTCCTGCACCTATGAAGATGTAAAAGTGTAACATGTTTGTTTATGTGTGTTTGATTGGCAGAAAGAACGTGATAAAGGTTCTAATCTCGCCTTCATGTTCCGTCTACCATTTGCGGCTGGTCGAGTCTTCAGTATCAGCATGCTGGACACACTTCTCTACCAGGTAAATGCTAGTCATGTTTGGAAAATCCCCAGTAATCCCAGTGACGAGACACGCTTGTGTTCAGGAACACAACTTTTCATTTACAAATTATAAACTCTTGTGTGGATATAACTTGGCAAACTAATGTAGTTGTGATTAATATTTGTGGAGTTTGTTTTAATATTATGTTTGGATGTGTGTTTTGAGTGTTTTGTGAAGGACTACATGATCCCAATCGCCAGATTACTGCTCGGGCTGGACACCACTCCTGGATCAGGGTTCCTGTGTGCTGTGAGTCCAACACACTCTGTGTGTATGTGTATATTTCAAGCAGTATATCTCTGTTTATTAGTGTGGTTAGACTGATATTTATTACTGCAGTTTAGACTGATCTATGAGTGTGTATGTTTATGAATATATTCCCATGTGTAGATGCGTGTGTGTGAAGCTGACCTGTGGATCCATACATATGGGAGATTGTTCCAGAAGTTCTGCTCGTCTAGTTCAGAGATTCCCATCGGAATCTACCGCACAGAATCACACTCACCTTCTGAGGTTCAGTCTGTCTGTCTGTCTGTCTGTCTGTCTGTCTGTCTGTCATCCTATAATTTTATCTATCTATCTATCTATCTATCTATCTGTCTGTCTGTCTATCTATCTGTCATCCTATAATTTTATCTATCTATCTATCTATCTATCTATCTATCCGTCTGTCTGTCTGTCTGTCTGTCTATCTATCTATCTATCTATCTATCTATCTATCTTTCTGTCTGTCTGTCCGTCTATCTATCTGTCTGTCTATCTATCTATCTATCTATCTATCTATCTATCTATCTATCTATCTATCTATCTACTGTATCTGTCTGTCTGTCTGTCTATCTATCTATCTATCTATCTATCTATCTATCTATCTACTGTATCTGTCTGTCTGTCTGTCTGTCTGTCTGTCTGTCTATCTATCTATCTACTGTATCTGTCTGTCTTCTGTCTGTCTGTCTATCTATCTATCTATCTATCTGTACCGTCTGCCTGTCCATCCATCATCTATCTGTCCGCATCTGTCTGTCTGTCTATCTGTCTGTCTATCTATCTATCTATCTATCTACTGTATCTGTCTGTCTGTCTATCTATCTATCTATCTATCTATCTATCTATCTACTGTATCTGTCTGTCTGTCTGTCTGTCTGTCTGTCTGTCTATCTATCTATCTACTGTATCTGTCTGTCTGTCTGTATGTCTGTCTGTCTGTCTGTCTGTCTGTCTATCTATCTATCTATCGTATCTATCTATCTATCGTATCTATCGTTCTATCGTTCTATCTATCAAGCAATCTATCTATCTATCTATCATATCTATCATGTCCATCTGTCCATCTGTCTGTCTGTCTGTCTGTCTGTCTATCTATCTGTCTATCTATCTCTCTACCTATCTATCTGTCCGTCCGTCCTTCTATTTGTCCGTCTGTCTGTCTGTCTATCTGTCTATCTATCGTTCTATCTATCTATCGTTCTATTGTTCTATCTATCAAGCAATCTATTGTTCTATCTATCTATCTGTCCATCTGTCTGTCTATCTATCTGTCTGTCTATCTCTCTACCTATCTATCTGTCCATCCGTCCTTCTGTCTGTCCGTCTGTCCGACTATCTATCTACCAATCAAGCGTTTTTGTTTTTTAAGGGAATTCATGTATGTAGCTGATCATTACTTCTATGTTTAGTCTCTGCTAGCATAATATTCCTTTTGTTCGTGGCCACGGTGTCATCATTAATATTTTCTTTGTATATCATATGTTTCCATGGTTACTGTCACCTCCAGTTTCAAGGTTCTGTCAGCACTGAGGGCTTAAACGACACCAGGGAGAAAGGGGAGGAGTCAAAGTTCCTCACCCGGAGCTCCTCCAGCAGTGACCAATTAGAGCACCCGCTCCTGAGAAGGAAAAGCATGTACTGGACGAGGCGTCTTAGTAGGCGGAGTGTGAAGAGGAGTGACTCCGCCCTCAGCTCCATCCAGCAGCGACTGGGAGTGTCACGGCGCTCAGAGAGGGAGGAGCTTACGGAACTGGTCAGAAACCGTATGCAGCACCTGGGCCTGCACACAGCTGGATACAGTAAACCACGCCCTTTACCTCATTACTAATATGAATATTAATGATATATTGTGAAGCATGGTTCAGCAAAGCAGCTGATTTGCTGTTATTTCAGCATAAGAACTGAATTCAGTTTATCAAGCTTGTTGAACATAATTGGAAGATCTATGCAAATCATGTTCATGTTTATTTTTTATATGGTTTGAAGGACGGTTGTAACCACTAAACATTAAAGGGGACATGCCAATTTCAATATTAGTTTTTTTAATGCTTGATTCTTAACGGTGCTGTATGTGGTATTTTTTTATGGAATGGTATGCAGAAAATGTTCCTTCTCCCTGAAAGATATCACTGAAATAAGTGTCCTGAGACACGCGGACACACTCTTTGATCAGCTAATTAGACAACTTTGATGTTCTTTCTGCCTGTCAATCATTTTGCCCGTTCTCATAGTGTAGTTGAAGTGGATCATTCAGGTTTAATGCCATACTCAGATTCCTACCGTGAGAGGATGCACTGCTCAACAGTTCGGTCTCAAGGCAATTTTTAGAGAGCGGTGTTTTAGAAAGAGGGGGCGTGTCTAATTTAAATAAAAATGGGTGATATTGACTTTTCTCCCATTTTTAACGATCAAGTTCGACCTATAAAATCCAGTACCTCCTTATTTGTTTTCTGTTGAATTTCCTGTTTTTACAACAAAGTTTACATTATGTGAGTACAATTCAATGAAAAATAAAAGGGGGGGAAAAAGAATATGAATCTGAATATGTGGCTTCATTCTTGGTTAAAAGAGCCTTTTTTGGCTGAAATTATACAGATAATAATTTCGATCCTTTATGTCTTCTTTTTCTCTCTTTCTGTTTTTCACTCTGTCTGTTTCATCTCATGTAGAAGATGTTACAAATCTAACAGCCAGTGACGTGATGAACAGAGTGAATTTAGGCTATTTGCAAGGTAAACTTCCTCCCCACTACTCTTGAGCTTGCTTCAGGGTCTGTTTTATATATATATATATATATATATATATATATATATATATATATATATATATATATATACATATTTTTTTATTTATTTTTTTATTTTATTTTTTTCATTTGTGGTATATTTAATTTAAATTAACTGTTTTAGCAGTCCTCACATTTTTTCCAGTCAATAATAATTATCCCTGATGTTTGAATAGAACACGAATAGAATTTTGTTTAACCTGGTCCATCTTATTTGAGTGACAGCTGTATCTACCAATCTCTGTTGCAGATGAGTTGAATGACCAGCAGAACTCAATTTCATATGTTCTCATAAACCCCACCCACGACACGCTGCTGCAGCTCAACGATGTTGTGTATGTAATGCATACTGACAGAACACACACACACACACACACACACTTTATTTTGATTTAATCCTTTAGCTGCAACTGTTTTTCTCAAGAGGACCTGCCAAAAGTCTCTACGGTTCTATAACCTTTGACGGGACATTTGGTCACATTTATTAAGTCTGTGTTTGTGGGTCAGGTTTATCTATCGTTGTTGGAGACATTTGGTTCGCATAAGGATAACAAAACCTGATTTGTACACACACACACTTTCTCTCAGACATTAACACTCTCCAAAACCACACTCAAAAATATTGATATATTTATCTATTTTCTATTACATATACAGTATATATATATATATATATATATATATATATATAATATTTATTAGGGGTGTAATGGTTCTCGGTATAAAAACAAACCATATGGTTGGCCAACCACAGTTCGGTAAGCATTTGCTCCACAGTTCATGTCTAGTTTAATAACGCATCTGGATCAGACAGTTTGGCGAAGAAAATGAAGCGCCAAATGGACATAACTGCAGTTGTAACCTCCACTAATGCACCTGTATGGCTCTGTAGATGGACACACTCCACCTGTGTTTCACATGGGTCAACTTTCTACAGAAAGAAGCTGTCCTATTAACTGTTAGTATGTTAAATCAGTTGATGGCATCACAGTTCTCTCTGCAAGAGAGAAGCCCCTGTGTCATTGAAGTCTCCTGTCTGGGAACTTTTTCTTTATGCTGTCAATCACAACAGCGATGGTCAAAAAACTTTTACAACACAGGCACTGTTTGCAGACATTGCTCAACGTGAGTGCTGTATACTGGTAATACATCAATGTTTGATTAGCTATTTACAGGGGCGTAGCAGTCATTTTAAAAGTGGGGGGACACAGCTGTCAGTAGGTGGCTCGCACAGACCCAACACTTACAGTGCAGTATTAATATATTACAGTATATATTAATATATAAGTATAAAAGTATTATATTAATATATACATATTATATACTTTTAATTTTTGTAGTATTTTAAAGATTCAATTATTGCAAATTAATTGCAAAATTTTGCAAAATTAGCTACAAAAATAAAGGGCATCTTTATGGAGCACTTACTTCTGTTTCACACATGACAATAAAAGACTGAGCACAAGCTGGTCCTGAATAAATTATTTAATAAATTACAATAATGACAATTGTGCATGTGAACAGTTTACGATTTAAATGTATCCAAGTGGCTCTAGTGTTTTGACTACATTAACCAAAATGTGTTCAGATCCATTTAATGATTCAGTGATCATTTCTGGTGATGCAAAAAGCATAACTTAATGAAGACTCATGCGTTGTTATAAACTCCACTTACAATGTGTGCTTTAAAGAAGTCCTTTGTTTGTTTTTTCAGAAGTGCATTTCACATAATGCTGCTAATCAAGGCTGATATGCCAATAAATAACTCTCATTTGGGGTGCCTGGGTAGCTCAGTGGTAAAATACGTTGGCTACCACCCCTGGAGTTCGCTAGTTCGCTAGTTCGAATCCCAGGGTGTGCTGAGTGACTCCAGCCAGGTCTCCTAAGCAACCAAATTGGCCCGGTTGCTAGGGAGGGTAGAGTCACATGGGGTAACCTCCTCGTGGTCGCTATAATGTGGTTTGTTCTCGGTGGGGCGCATGGTGAATTGAGCGTGGTTGCCGTGGTGGATGGCGTGAAGCCTCCACACACGCTATGTCTCCGTGGCAACGTGCTCAACAAGCCACGTGATAAGCTGCGTGGGTTGATGGTCTCAGACGCGGAGGCAACTGGGATTCGTCCTCCGCCACCCGGACTGAGGCGAATCACTATGCGACCACAAGGACTTAGAGCGCATTGGGAATTGGGCATTCCAAATTGGGAGAAAAAGGGGAAAAAATCCCAAAAACCCCCCCCCCCCCCCAAAAAAAAAAACTCTCATTTGTGTGTTCCTCATCTCTAGATTATTCATTTAGATCAACATCAATGCCAATAAAAAACATGGATAAATGAGCATTGTTGAAAGCAACTTTGTAGAAATGAATGGAGCCGCATTGATTAGACTGTCTGACTGACGACCTATTACATAAGGGTTGTTTTGGGTCATGAAACTCACCTGTGATTGGCTGGATAGTCACTCAACAGCCCAAAATAACAAAACGCGAAGGAAACTGTACATAAATCCACCATTTGGACTATATGTGTTTTGCTTGAAAAAGTGCGGGGGAACAAATCACCTTTTTAAAGAGTGCGGGGGACGTCCCCATGGCTGCTACACCCTTGGCTATTTACGCTGACATCACCCCGAGGATATATAGTGCGCGGTGCGCACAGAGCCGCAGGTGAGCCCGAAACTGCACACAGACACACTCCCTTCCGTCTTTAAACAGGCATTCGGTGCAAGTTTGGACAGACATGAAACAAGAACTAAAGCGCTTGGGGTGTTCATAGCCAAAGTTATGTTGCCCTTACTCCGTTGATGAAGATGTGGGATTTCCGCATATGATTAAAATACTCGATTCGCGTTATGACATCCATTCTCATGTCTCGTAAGTTTATTTCTTCTATAGTGATGTACAGATTCTGAACGTTGAATATACGTTGAGTTTGAAATGCATATTATGTTAATGCATGTAGCGTAATAATGCAGGTATTCATTTCAAATGTTGAGTTGGTAATTAGAGAAAGGTTTTTTTTTTTTTAGTTAAGGACCCAAACAAAAATTAACCATGATTTTACTATAGTAATATTGTAGTAGCCATGACTGAAGTAACAATGACTGCTGTCACCATTGTTTTCTTGGCAGAAATCATAGTTTTGACACAATTAACCATTGTTTTACAACAGTAATACTGTAGTTTCCATATAGTAACCTTGATTTAACTATAGTATTGCAACCATGACAATAACTATGTTAATTTTGTGGTTACTATAATTTTACTACAAATAACAATGTTTAAACTATGGTTACTGTAGTAAAACCATTAAAAAGAAATTCCCTGAACATAACAAATACCGAACCGTACTGAAACCATGATACAAACCGAACCATGAGAAATTTGAACCATTAAACCCCTATATATATATATATATATAGGGGTGTAACGGTTCAAAAATAATGCCATAAATAGATTAATTTATCACTTAATGTCATACAAAGTCCAGTAAACATCAAAAAGCTAAATCAATATTTGGTGTGAACACCAGTTCTCCTAGTTACACCTGGTCACAGTTTTTCTTGGTTGTTGACAGATAGGATGTTTCAAGCTTCTTTGAGAACTTTCCATAGTTCTTCTATCTATTTCGGCTGTCTCAATTGCTTCTGTCTCTTTATGTAATCTCAGACTGATACGATGTTCAGTGGGGGGCTCTGTGGGGGCCATGACATCTGTTGCAGGGCTCCCTGTTCTTCTATTCTAATCTTTTCTATTTCCAAAAGTAATGTTTGGGAGTCTTACATTTATATTTCCTATTGACACACTAAAGCTGAAGATATAAATAACCATCTTAAGACAAATGCTTTTGTGAAACATCTTATGTGCCTAAAACTCTTGCACAGTACTGTATATATATATATATATATATATATATATATATATATCTTTGTATTTTTATTGTATATGATGTATAATATATTTATATAGTTTTCGACATGTAGAGAGGTTAGCTGACCATAAGTCGTAAAGCTACAGAAGCAAAATGATGACTAAATGGTATGACTAAATTATAGATAGATAGATAGATAGATAGATATACTATTAAAAGACTTATTTATTTAAAATTTGCCATACAATATCTATATAAAATCAGTTGTAAGGCAAAGTGTACATTTTATGAATTCAGAATAAATTGATAAAGTGGTTTAATTAAAATGAATAAGTAGTAGAGTTTGGTAAGTGGCAAAGCAATTACATTTGCTTTGGCATTAATTTAACTTATTTTATACTTAGCAAAGTTAACCATATTTAAATAAATCTAATTTAAACTATTTGTTAAAATCTTACTTTTGCACTCACAGCACACACCTTGTCTCAAGAATTACATTAACAGTGGTAAACCGAAATGATCAACTTTACTCAAAAGTGCATGAAGCTTTTAATAAAAAAATTTACTTGAAGTGTTCAATCTGTTCTGTAGGTTCTTGATCCGTCCAGATCCACTGGCTCATGTACCCGATGCTCTGCCTGTACAGAACCGTCGCTGCTGCCGGTCCACAACAGACACATAAGAACTCAACGAGGTTTAACTGGTCAGGATTTATCAATTAGATCAAATACAGCCACAGTGATCCAGCTTAAAACCCACATTACAACACCACAATAATGTTCTAAAGTGCTGTCGATGCTTTAATAAAACGCAGTACTTCTCACCAGCTGCTAAACCTTTCACACTTGCTCATATAAACTCTTTCTGGTTCATAGTTCAGATTAATCGGGGATATTATGGTCTAGGATCAGCATATAATCAGAGAAAAGTGTAAAGAAAAAAAAGCACTGAATCATAAGTTAAAGACAGGGTTTACATCAAAGGTGTAACAATTTATGGGTAGAGCAATGAAAGATGCAATGTTGTAGACTAGACAGTAGGGGGCGATTGATGTCACAGCAAAACTAATAGTGCACTTACCTTTGCAACAGGCTTTTTTCACAATCATGTATGGTAAAGTCCAGTTGCGGTCATGTTAACAACTTACAGTGGCCCCAGAAATTATTTGGTCACTTAAGTCACTCTTAAAATTGTCTGAATGCTATTAATTTGGTAACGAAATATCAATGAAAGTGCTGAGATTCTGCTAGAGCTTTTCTCTGAACTAACTTCACTTTTCTGAGTCATTTCTGCTGGTGATTTTTTGTAGTTCATCACATTAACTATTTGACATGTTTTAGTGTTTGATAACCAGAATGTGTCCAAATGCATTCTTCACATGTCTTAATTTTGAACAGTGTCTATTGTTTTAGCATTTGAAGTCCAACACATTTTATGAGATTTACCTAACAAAGTGTGCAACTTGGTGTGTATTTATTTAGTTATTTAATTAACTAAGATTTAATCTAATGCAATGACATTTATACATTTTAAAGAGTAGTTTAAGTTTCTTTAACACTTTTTGGGGTCATGGTGTGATTTTCAGCATTGTTATTAGGGAAAATGCATTTTTGCAATTTGAATGCAATACATTTTATGTCTTAGATTACTGGCTTACATTGTTCTTCAGAACTGATCTCAGACTTTAAACATTTTAAAATCCATCTTTTTTGAATAGTGATGTTTTGTTATTGCTTAATGTTAGTTTTAAATGTGACCAAATTCAACTTTGATTGCATTTCTGTCGTCTGTACACTGGTAACAATAAAACGTGGAACTTGTTGATATTGTAATTACACATACAGTAGAATGTAATGTGTATGTCAGATATTTTTGTGGTATTGTGCCTTTTGAATTAAATTGTTTAAAGCATAGAGTGTTTAAGGTTTTACATCAGTGTGTGTGGTTCAGTGTCAGATGAGCATACTTAGGCTAATAAAGGTATAAGGTGTGTTTGTTTGGAAACAAAAGACAAGATAGAATGAGAGTAGTAAATTAACATGAGTGCCAGCAGCATGGCATACAAACACACATGTGCACACACAAACAGAAGCACTGCTGAGTGAGGCAGTTTCGATCGACAGGTCTGAGCAGGAGAGAGAGACAGGGAGGTGTGTGATCGGCAAGGTGTGTGTATTGTGAGGACAAATGTGAGTGTTTGCTTAGAGTCGTGATGAATTATTGGGATCAAGATGGAACTCTGTCCCTCTCTCTTACATTTACACTTCCAGTCAAATGTTTGGACACACTTGACTGAATTTATTATTATTATTTATGTATAAATGTATATCTCATGATCTAAAGGCTTATCTATGTTGTTTTTTTTTATTGACAAGTTGGAGTGGATAGTGAAGAAAAAGCAGTCAACAAGTGTCCAGCACAGTGTTGGTGAATAACTAGCTAAAAGTAGCGACACTACAAATTTGACTAAATTTTTCAGTAACAAGCTACTTTTTCCAGCGAGTAATGCTGGAGTGTCACAAAACACTTCTTTTGTCACATTGTATTGCGGACACAGCAATGGAGCCAAGGGAGTAATCAAACACGCTAACTTAAACCGTCCTCTCTCCCAATTCCCACTACTTAGTAGGTCCTCGTGGTGGCGCGGTTACTCATCCTCAGTCCAGGTGGCGGAGGACAAGTCTCAGTTGTCTCCGCTTCTGAGACCGTCAATCCGTGCATCTTATCACGTGACTCATTGTGCATGACACCGCGGAGACTCACAGCATGTGGAGGCTCATGCTACTCTCCACGATCCACACACAACTTACCACGTGCCCCATTGAGAGCGAGAACCACTAATCGCGACCACAAGGAGGTTACCCCATGTGACTCTACCCTCCCTAGCAACCGGGCCAATTTGGTTGCTTAGGAGACCTGGCTGGAGTCACTCAGCACGCCCTGGATTCGAACTCGCGAATCCAGGGTTGGTAGTCAGCGTCAATACTCGCTGAGTTACCCAGGCCCCTTGATTCCCATATATTTAGCATTGAGAACTAATTTATTTTAGTGAGTCTGTTTATTCAGACAGTTGATATAAGTGAACTATTTTATGAAAAATTATTCACTGATTCATTATGCACCACACATTCTCAAATGAAGACAGATCAGGACTGCAGGCAGGCGACTCTAGCACCCGCACTCTCTGCTTACACAGCTATCCACTTGTAATCCTGGCAGTATGTGGTGTGCCGTTGTCCTGCTGGAAAACCACTTCTGAATGCATGCGATCTCGATCTCTCAGACGTCACTGTCTTAAAAACTGTCATTCATCTGTAATGAAACATGTGAACTCCTTCTGAAACTGTTTGAAAAGCATCTCAGGATGCACCTCATGAAGATGGTCGAAAGAATGCCCAGAATGTGCAGAGCTTTGCAGAAGCTCAAATATAAGATACAAACATTATTCCCATGCTTCCATTTGTTTTATTTCATGGTTTCAATGAGCTTACTGCTATTCTCAACTGTGGGAAATAATAATATAATATTAATAATAATGAAGAATTAGTAGGTGTGTCCAGAAAGGTTGTGCACTATTCAGAATTGAAAGAAGAATGCAAATTCAAATTCCAGTTCAGCTTCCTGTTGGGCGTGGCCAATTCATTTTTAATTCCAACTCATGAATTGAAAGGGAGTTCATTCTGAAATTCTGAATTTTGAACATCCCTGGTGTCCAAAGTTTTGACTGTTAGTGTACATAAATGTAGGTAAATAAATGTGCATAAAACTCACTCAATCTCTGATTTGAGTGATTCCTTCCTCAAAGCCTGTGACTGTTACGTCCTGCATGCAAACATGCAAAGAAAAAGGTCCCCTAAAGCTAGGTACAATTCAATGCACCCTCAGTTCCTTAATGAAACAATAAACTGTTATGAATAATAAACAAAGCACAAAAAATTTCATCAATCAGCCCAGCTGACTCAAAAGGATCAGTAATGAGCTTTTAGTGGTACGTAACTGTCATGTTTTTTTATTGTTCCTTCTCCAATTCCACTGTGAGAACCTTCTCAGATTGTAATCTCATCCTGTCGAAGTGTTGTCTGATTGGATGATTTCAGATGTAGCGTGTTATTACCTGGAGTGTGACAGCATGTATGCATCATCAGAGAGCCCCTGAGGTTATGCACTTTACCATCATCATTCACGCCCAAAAACACACCTACAGCAGTTATCTGTGCAGTTTCACACAGCCTGAGATACTGGCTGCGTGAAATGAAGACGTGTGTTCACGTGTAT
>NC_059383.1:37203800-37393800 GCF_019703515.2 Myxocyprinus asiaticus
CACACATTTCCTGATTCTCAACTGAAGCTCGAGTGGGGTTGAGTTTTCCGTCTTTCAACCCGGGATTCCAGTGCAGGTCTAACAAGGTGTGTGTGTGTGTGTGTGTGTGTGTGTGTGTGTGTGTGTGTGTGTGTGTGTGTGTGTGTGTCATGTTCAGGAGACCGTCAGCTGGCTGTGTGTGTGGATGGCCTTTAACCATTAAACACATTAGCATTTAGCGTGGTTTTTGTTTCCCTACAGCAGCTGTCTGTTCCAAGTGGTCCTAATGCATGCATGGTCACACACACATTAGCATGTAAATAAACACATTCATACAGATAAAACTTGTATACAGCACAGCCACACACACAAACTCACACATGCAAGACTAAATTTAGACAGACATACAGCAACACATATTCATTAACATTATACCTTTAGGAAAGCAAAATCACAAATGAGATCTCTTCAGTTAATGTCTCACTTGTTTCTCCAAGACAGCAATATGATTAAATATAGAACAAACTGAAACTCCAGTCGCCTGTTTCTCAGAGTTTCCTCCTGAGAAAAAGACTCCAGATCTCAACAATTTCTTAAAATGTGCTCTGATTTTCCAAGACGACAAAGTTTGCAAGAGACTTCAATATAAACTCAAATATTCCTCATTAATTTTTTTTTTAAGCAAATTGAAAGGAATTTTAGGAGAAATGTCTGAGTATGTTTTTGTAAGGGAAACATGCAGCAGTGTTCAAAATTAACACTCACCGAACAACACAAAAATTCCAAAAAAAATTGGCTTTGGGGAGTAAATTAAACACTTTTGTTAGAAGCCAGTTGGCTAGTTACATTATTAAGAATTACAACATTATATGATTTAAATAAAAATATATATTTCTTTAAAAACTCAACGATGCATAATAGTGGCAACACATTTTGGTCTGTGCAATTAAATAATATTTTCACACTTTTTGAAAGACCAATAGTCCAGACTTTTTGTAATTTGGCAAAATAACAAAAATTATTTAAAAAAAAAAGAAAAAAAAAATATATTTACCTTGATTTTGCTTTGTTTTACTCAAACGTCACTTGTCTCATATTTAACCTTTTCATATTTCACCAAAAAATAAATTTTTGACCTTGCATGCAAGAATAAATGTAACCAGACTTCAGTACATATTCATACACACTCTGATCTCATGCACAGATGCATCTACTTAGAGAATGATACAGGAACATACACAATATTTGTGCACACAAACCCTATGTGTATGTCAGTGAGAGAGAACATCTACTCACATTTTCTTTCATTGATGGGCGCAGATGGAAATGTTATATGCTCAACACACTCTTGGCAGAGACACGTGTCTGCTCAGAGAGAGCGAGAAAGCATCATTAATAAGGAGAGAGTAAAGACAGAGGGGTCAAGAAGAGGAGAAGAGAGAGAGAGATGACGGTATGCTATGAGCGGAATGCTGAGAGATATTTTGGAGGATGCTGAGTTCAGGGGTTTGTTTCGAGGACACAGTCAATAGAATCTAAATAAGTGACCAGTTTAAAAACAATTAGGTTAATCTCGAGAGTGCATGCAGACCAGAGCAAATGTTATTACAATTTCCAAAACCTGGCAAGAACCGAGAACACACACGCTCCATAAGTAAATAAAAGCCCCAGTGAGTGTTTTAAGGAGTCTGTTTTTGGAAAGTGAGAGGGACCAACCCCAGGGGCGAGGTCTGGACAGCAGTTGTCGGAGACTTAGAGAAAATGATACAGTGAACAGCTGAAAAATCAAACCCTCCCAACACACACACACAGTAGTGACAAACACACATCACCAAGTGACAAACATACCAAATGTCTCAAGGACACATCCTTAAGGTCTCAGACAAGAGAAGAGAACAGAGGAGAAGTTGAGATGGCATGAGATGCACCAAGAAAAAATGGAATGACATGGAAAATAAAGAAAAGAGGTGAGATGAGACGAGAAGAGAAAAAAAAGAGAAGTCCAGAATAGAACAGTCAAAACCAGAACAGAAAATTCCCATCCAGAACATAGAATGGTTCAGAACCGACCAAAACAGAACAGTTCACAACAGAACAGATAAGTCCAGACCCAAAACGGAACAGTCCAGAACAGATAAGTCCAGACCAAAACAGAACAGAATGGTGCAGAACAGAACAGTCAAGAACAGAAAAGAACAAAGCAATCCAGAAAAGAACATTTCAGACCAGAACATAATAGAACAATCCAGAACAGAACAGTCAAGAACAGAACAGGCCAAATCATAAAAGATTAGTCCAGAACAGACAAGTCCAGACAAAAAAGAACAGAATAGTCCAAAACAGAACATTCAAGAACAGAAAAGAATAAAACAATCCAGAACAAAACAGTCAAGACCAGAACATAATAGAACAGTCCGCAACAGAACAGACAAGTCCAGACCAAAATAGAACAGAAGATTCTAGAACAGTTTAAACCAGAGCTGTCAGATTAGAACATAATAGAACAGATGAAAGAGACAGGACAAGGCACAATAAGACAAGATGCAACAAGAAGAGATGAGTCCAGAACAGAGAAGACTGGTCCAGACCACAACAGAATAGTCCAGACCAGAACAGTTCAGAACAATACAGACCAGAACTGTGAAGATTAGTCAAGAACAGAACATATTAAATCAGAACAGTTTACACTAAAGACACAAGATGCAACAAGAAGATTCCAGAATAGAGAAGACCTGTCCAGAACACAACAATCCAGACCAGAACAGTCCAGACTATAACAGAACAGTCCAGACCAGCACCAAACAGAGCAGTCAGGGCTAAAACAGAGCAGTCAAGACCAGAACAGAAAAGTCCCATCTAGAACATAATAGAGCAGTTCAGAATCGACAAGTCCAGACCAAAACAGAACAGTCCAGAACAGATAAGTCCAGACCAAATCAGAACAGAATGGTGCAGAACAGAACAGTCAAGAACAGAAAAGAACGGGGCCTGGGTAGCTCAGTGGTAAAATACGCTGGCTACCACCCCTGGAGTTCGCTAGTTTGCTAGTTCGAATCCCAGGGTGTGCTGACTGACTCCAGACAGGTCTCCTAAGCAACCAAATTGGTCCAGTTGCTAGGGAGGGTAGAGTCACATGGGGTAACCTCCTCGTGGACGCTATAATGTGGTTTGTTCTCGGTGGGGCGCATGGTGAATTGAGCGTGGTTGCCGCGGTGGTTGCCGTGGTGGATGGCGTGAAGCCTCCACACGCGCTACGTCTCCGTGGCAACGCGCTCAACAAGCCATGTGATAAGATGCGCGGGTTGACTGTCTCAGACGCGGAGGCAACTGGGATTCGTCCTCCGCCGCCTGGATTGAGGCGAATCACTATGCGACCACGAGGACTTAGAGTGCATTGGGAATTGGGCATTCCAAATTGGGAGAAAAAGGGGAAAAAACAGAAAAGAACAAAGCAATCCAGAAAAGAACAGTCAAGACCAGAAAATTTCAGACTAGAACAGAACATTCCAAAATAGACAAGTCCAGCACAGAACAGAAAAGAATAGTCCAAAACAGAACAGTCAAGACCAGAACAGAACAGACCAAAACAGACAAGTCCATAACAGAACAGAAAAGAATAGAACAATCCAGAACTGAAAAGTCCAGAACATTACAGTTCAGATAAGAACAGAACAGACAAGTCCAGACCAAAACAGACCAGAACAGTCCAGACTATAACAGAATAGTCCAGGCCAGCACCAAACAGAACAGAACAGTCAGGACTAAAACAGAACAGTCAAGACCAGAACAGAACAGACCAAAACAGATAAGTCCATAACAGAACAGAAAAGAATAGAACAATCCAGAACTGAAAAGTCCAGAACATTACAGTTCAGATAAGAACAGAACAGACAAGTCCATACCAAAACAGAACAGTCCGCAACAGAACAGACAAGTCCAGACCAAAACAGAACAGAACAGTTTAGACTGAAGAGACAAGATGGGGCAAGATGCAATGAGAAGAGTCTAGAACAGAGAAGACCTATCCAGACCAGAACAGTCCAGACTATAACAGAATAGTCCAGGCCAGCACCAAACAGAACAGAGCAGTCAGGACTAAAACAAAACAGTCAAGACCAGAACAGAAAATTCCCATCCAGAACATAGAATGGTTCAGAACCGACAAGTCCAGACCAAAACAGTACAGTTCACAACAGAACCGACAAGTCCAGACCAAAACAGTACAGTTCACAACAGAACAGACCAGTTCAGACCAAAACAGAACAGTCCAGAGCAAAACTGACAAGTCCAGAACAGAACAGAAGAGTCCAGAACCGAAAAGATCAGAATTTCACAGAAGTTTCACCACTGAAGCCAGAAACAGTCTCAGATTGTTAAATTGTTGTTCTTGGCATTGCAGTGTAGATTAACTGCAGGATTAAAGCTACTGAAATATGAGATCTGTATATACACACATTTAAACACACATTACTGGCCAGATAAGTGACTGAGAAGATGATCAGATTTCAGCCTTCATTGCTGTGTAGGGGTTCATGAATTATAAAAATGTGTGGGTGCACATGCATACAAATGTAACTTTAAAACACATCTATATTTTTTCAGGTGTCTTAAATGTGACTTTAATTTGTTGATGCCTACAACTTCTTAAATAGCAGTCAATAAAGGTTCAGAGATTATAAGGTTTTCTACCAGACACTTGTAAATACAGTATACGATTGAAGTAATTATTTAGCATTCTACCTTAAATGACTACAGCTACATACTATATGTTCAGGATCTAAGCAGTCAGTTTTACAATCCACTAATTTGCCAGTGCAGATCTGGTCAGTTCTGTCTGTCTGGTATGAATTGGACTCCTTTCCTGCCATGAAGGCCAAGGTGTCTCCTTTCTCACCAGCAAAGAACATAGTGTGTAAAGGTGTTGAAAGACTGCAGCCTGGTCTGTCTTAAGTTCAAATGTGCTGTCATGCATACACATGCACATCTGTACACACACGCACAGTGCTGGATCAACAGAACAGGCATGCTCAACTCAGATTTGAGATTTCTCCAATGAGGGTTGATTCTTTTATTATCTTTAGAAATGCAAATAAATCTTTATTATTCAAACTTCCAGAGGAGGCAGGGAACGGCAGCATGCAAGGACTCGTTCACAATGTGTATGTGTGAAATTTGTCAGGTGATTACAGTGCTCATCTTATTCAAGAACTTTAAGGTGACAGACACCTTTTAAACTCGTTCACACAGACATTTATTCAGGTCTTTGATCATGCACTGGGTCATTTTAAAGTTAAACTGCCCAGTAGGTTTGTTCTAGTTAACAGGAAATTGTTGTTTCACTCGTGCATTCATAACCGAGAAAGACACTTGCATGAGTTCCAAAACATCTAAAGCAATAAAGAAATCAAGTAAACTAACAGAACATAGCAGAAATGCTATGATGAACTTGATAATTCAAAAACGTACTGTAGAAGACAACAAGTAAACCTCTAAGACTCCACGACTCAGTAAAATGTGATTGTTGAGAAAAGTAAAAATAAATACAAAAATCAAGGAAACATTGATGCATTAAGATTTTCCAGTTTTGTCAACAAATGTCTTAAAAATTGTTCCACATAAGACTACTGTGTTTAATTGAATTTGTTCATTCACTAAATGCAAAATGCCGCTTTCAGCCAATTAATTCTTGTCAGCGAATTATCAATGAACAACTCAAAAAAATGTCATATGTCAAAATTTGATTCTCACATGTGCTTCTCTTTGTATCAGTGGTCATGTATTCTTGATACACATATAATTGCTTTTTTATTTACACTAAAGTGCAATAGATTGTAGATTTTAATGCACTAAACTGCATGCAGCATTCATACTCTGTCCTTGCATGTGAGTCTGTAAAGAAATGGGAAGGAAGCGAGTTTGGTAACAGAGGAAAAGGGAAGTGCCACTCGTCTCAAATCAATGAGGGCTGAGTGTGTTCAAATGACACTTTAAACCTTAAACTCTTTGAAAACACTTGCAGATTTGCATTTGAGAATCAAAATTAAACTTGTTGTTTCTGCGGTATGACAAAGATGTTATTTGTCTCTTTAAGTTATCTAACATTTGTCACAGTATTGACGTGAACTCTCTGCTTTTGCCCTGTCATTCAACTCTTTTTTTTTAAGCCCTGCGGTTGCAGATTCCAAAATGAAACGGTTCCCACGGGCTGGCACACACACACACATATTGTGCATGCTGTCAGACTTGATGTGTCATTACTGTAATTCACATACACATACAGCTTCATGCCAGAAAAGGGTGAAAAGAAAGCATTAAGCAAACATTGAACACTTCAACATGAACAAACATAACACTTGGAGGACAGAGCATTACATTAGTGCAATTAAATAAATCCATTGCGCAACACTTAAAGGAATATTCGGGATTCTATACAAATTAAGCTGAATCAACAGCATTTCTGGCATTATTTTGATTACCACAAAAATTAATTTTGACCTGTCTATTCTTTTCTTATAAAAAACAATAATGGAGGCACTGACAATGGAAGTGAATGGGGCCAGTTGTTGGAGGGTTTAAAGGCAGAAATGTGAAGCTTATAATTTTATAAATGCACTTACATTAATTCCTCTGTTAAAACTTGTGTATTATTTGAGCTTTAAAATTGTTTAAATTGTCGTTTTTGTGTTTAGACAAGTGTATTACAGTGTTTAGGGCGTTACATCGTCATGGCAACAAAGTTTCTTTCCACAGAAAAGGTTAGTAAGCAATTTGATCACATTAAAATCATGTTAAAACACATATTGTTAAGTCTTGTGGCTATACTTTTGAAACAGTGAGTATTTTAATGTTTACTGATTGGCCCCCATTCACTTCCATTGTAAGTGCCTCACTGTAACCGCAATTTGTGCTTTTTTTAAATAAACAAGGGAGAAGTTGAAATTATTTTTTTGTGTTCATGAGCATTATGCCACATATGCTCTCATTTGAGCTTTATTTTATTATTATTTTTGCACTGAACCCGGAATATCCTGTAAACAGAAATGAAAGAACTCAATGCTTATGAGTTATGGGTTTTACAGGGAAATTCCTGTGACATTCTTGATCTTTACACCTTATTAATAATTTTAGAGATGACTCTTGAAACCAGCCTGTGAGAAAAAGAGAAAGACAGAGTTTGACTAAGCAACATTGTGCTTATAGGTTAGAAAAAAAAAAAAAAAAAAAAAAGACAAGTCAGTCCCTTTCCAGCCATTTTCAGGGGGACAGGAATAAACTTGCACATCCCACATCTACTCTGTGAAACTGTGTGAAAGTTGTTCTCTTCCCTTGCAGTGAAACTAATCCGTGTTTTCATACTCCCTTTTAGTTAAAGGAAATCTCCCCCTCTCTTGTACCTGCGCGGAGGGATAACAGGGGCGGGCGCTTTCAGTCTCGAGCGAGAAATCATGCAGAAGTCGCGTTCAGAATCCCACGCGACAGTGACATCAGCGCACGCTCACGCACAGCAAACAGAGAATCAATCAGAGTTCTCACGAGCAGCAAATAAAGGGGAAGCTCTCCGGAGTGCTGGGGTTTATGTATTAAATTAATACGGATATTTATTATAACTCTTTTGCACTTTTTGGAGATCTGGGAAGACTTTCTGGGGATCTATGAGAACTTCACGAAGGATTTTACTGAAGTTGTAACGCCGAGGCGGAGTTATGAACCGTTTATTGGTTAAATTAACGCTACTGACGGCAGCATCGCTCGCGACAGTGGCACAAGGTATTGGAGATAAACACTGTTTATATCACATAAATCTTAAAATTATGTGCATACATGTAACGTTATAAATCTCTGAAATAATGTAAAAATACATCCAAACTCTCCTGTTTTATTTTGCTTTGAGACGTCAAGGGGGTGTAGTGTGTCTTTAAATGATGATGGGTGAATTAACTTTTGCGTTGAGCCTCACTTGATGCACCAGATTATGAGATATTATAATAAACTTTTTTTCTTTTATGTATTCATTCATTTATATAGGCCTATTTATGCATTCGTTCATTTATATATTTATGCATTCACAAATCACAAATTAGGATATTTATTACATGAGTTGTATTGATAATCACTAGTGGAATAGATTCTGTTGAATTCAAAGTGAAGTTAAAGTTTCGCTTTAAAGGGTGTGCTCGTGATGCTGCATGTTAAATAGGTTTTATCATTCACTCTTGTAACTTTGACAGTTTCTGTTTCTGTGTTATCACGCATAACTGGAAAAATCGATGTCATTAAAGCTGAGTAATTTCAGAATTTCATTTTATCGTGCAATGCATAAGTATTTGATTTCTGAACATTTATGTGGTTTTTCTAGTTCCTAATGTTAATGAAGTTGTATTGTGTGTATGGGTCCCGCACCGTGTGTGTGTGTGTGTGTGTGTGGTGGAGAGGAAAGCGATCCGTGAGTGAATGAGAGGGTGGATGAGGAAGGGGGTGCTCTTGCGCTGTTGTTCTCGTGCGCTGGTAAACAATAGCTCGAGGTAGTGTTTTATGGGCTCGTGTTGGACTCTGATTTCTTTTGTCCACGTGGCGTGGGCTCTGCAGCTGTCTCGCGCGCCTCCGTTAGTCGTGCGTGTGTCCAGAGCCCTCCCCACCACGCGCGAGCCGCGGCACGAACCTGCAGAGGAACCGAGAATAGAGTGATAGACAGGGTAAATGACACGACTAGACATAAAGGACAGGAAACGAAAGAGACATTTACTAAAGTGCATTTATCACAGAGGAAATCTGCACTGAAAGAAATCCTTTACAAAAGTAGCAATTTTTTTTCTATCGACAGGTTAATACCATTGTATTTTTTGAAGTACCTTAAAGTGTCCTATATTTGCCACACAAAATAATTATCTTTACGAAATATGTGAAAAATTGCTTTCCAGTACTCAAGGGCGGACTGGCCATAGGGAGCACCGGGCATTTTCCCGGTGGGCTGCTGGGTAATTTTGGCCGGCCCCTTACTGCGCAAGTACTGGCCGGTCCTATGGGCGATATAGGCAATTTTTTTTTATATAGATATAAAAAAATGTATGGTAAAGCCTTTTATTCTGGCTTTATTTTGAAAAACTGTAATTACTTTTATTTTGATAGTACTTTCTCATCATAGCGCATTTCCGTAAGTGCGCTAGTGATGGGTCGTTCATGAACGATTCTTTCATTTTGAATGAATCTTTTATGTGATTCAGAAGAACGAGTAGTCTGAGAGAGTGATTCGTTCATTTTGTGTTGCATGCGCAGTGTGCAACCTCCGTTCGTTTGTTACGTGAAAACCGCATAGGCACTGTACAGGAAACAGAAATGATTAGGTCACCTTTCAACTCTTTTGGTCCAAGACGTTCGTTCTTTTTTCACGTGACAGCCGTATACGCTATTCATTGCTCACACAGGAAACAGAAATGATTAGTTCACCTCTCAAGTATTCTGGTCCGAGTTATTCGTTCTTTTGTCACGTGATAGCCGTATATCAACGCTATGCATTGCTCATATGTCACATATACGGCTATCACGTGACAAAAGAGCGAACGACTTGGACCAGAAGATTCAATCCAGAGGTGAACTAATCATTTCTGTTTCCTGTGTGTTTACATAGCATATACAGCTGTCACGTGACAAAAGAACGAACCACTCGGACAAGAAAATTCAATCCAGAGGTGAACTAATCTTTCTGTTTCTCATAATTTGTCCTTGGCTGTGTTATAATTTTTTCTTTATTGCCTATAATCAAAGTTTCCGGGTGGTGGAGGATGAATCCCAGCTGCCTCCATGTCTGAGACCGCCAACCCACGCATCTTATCACGTAGTTTGTTGAGCGCATTGCCACAGAGACATAGCACGTGTGGAGGCTTCACGCCATCCACCGTGGGATCCACGCTCAACTCACCACGCGCCCCACTCAGAACAAACCACATTATAGCAACCATGAGGAGGTTACCCCATATGACTCTACCCTCCCTAGCAACCGGGCCAATTTGGTTGCTTAGGAGACCTGGCTGGAGTCACTCAGCACGCCCTGGGATTCGGGCTAGCGAACTCCAGGGGTGGTAGACAGCGTCTTTTACCACTGAGCTACCCAGGCCCCCTTCAATCACCACTATTCTTAAGTTTAGACCTGGGAACACAAAGCAATTCAGATTCACCAGATATAAGAGATCTCGATGAAGTGTACGGGTGCAGCTAATGGGATAAGTTCTGTGGCGCCTGGTTATGGAGATATTTAAATACAAACAATAACATTTTAAAATCAATTCTAAATTGAACAGGAAGCCAGTGCAATGAAATCAAGACCAGTGTGATGTGCTCAAATTTGTGTTTCCCCTTAAAGAGCACCTATTATGGTTTTTCAAATATGACCTTTCATGTAGTGTGTTATATAGCTGTTCAAAAGTTTCAAAAATCAAAGTGCATGACAAATGGAGTTATTGACTCCCAAAAGAAAGAACCGATTCTGAACACCTGAAACGAGTCGTTAGTAATTCCAGACTTACTTCCTGTACTAACCTACATAATTTGGTAACAAAAAACCCGCCTCTGGTCTTCATTGGCTGCTCGCGAACAACTTTGACCCGCCCTCAAACACTACACTAAGCGGTAGACCTATCACAACAGACTGGGACATCTGACCAATCAGAGCAGAGTAGGCTCTCTGAAAGGAGGAGTTTAGAATGAATCCTTTAGAACGGATCATTGAACGAGTCGTTTTTGACAAAGGTAATGCTGCAATTTAAATTATGAGCAAATTAAAGTGTTTTTTGACCTTGAATGCATGTAAATCTATTGTATGAGACCTTTAAAACAAAATTAGCCACGTTTAAAAACCATAATAGGTGCTCTTTAAGGAACCTGTCCGCAGCGTTTTGAACAAGCGGAAGGCGTGAAATAGATGAATGAGGGGCACCAATGTAAAGCGAGTTACAGTAATCCAGGTGAGAAGTAACAAAAGCATGGATCACTGTTTCAAACTTGCTTAATGACAAGAATGGCTTAACCTTAGTTAACAAACGAAGATGATAAAAACATGATTTTACCACAGCGCTTATCTGCTTATCAAATTTAACAGAACACCCAAGTTCCTAGCGCACATGGTCCTATAAGGTGAGAGAATCTAGGTCAAAATCACATGCACTGTTGTTATTCGAGCCAAACAGGATGATTTCAGTTTTACTCTCGTTCAGCTTTAAAAAGTTATTCGTAAGCCATAACTTGAGTTCATCTAAACAGTCTAATATGGGCTGTAAGGCATGTTTGTTGTCACGCTTTAAAGGGAGATAAATTTGTGTGTCATCAGCATAGAGATGAAAGGACGCTCCGTATCTGTTAAAAATGGTGCCCAGAGGAAGCATATACAGAGAAAACAATACAGGGCCAAGAACTGAGCCCTGTGGAACACCACAACTTAGATGAAAATCAGAGGAAGAATGATGTCCAAGACAGACAGCAAACCTCCTGTTAGTTAGGTATGAACGAAACCACTGCAACACTGTGCCCCAAAGGCCCACACATGAGTTGAGATAGAAGAATATTGTGATCAACCAAATCAAAGGTAGAGCTAAGATCTAACAGGACCAGAGCCATAGATTTCCCAGAATCAGTGGTAAGATGTCATTCGAAACTCGTAAGAGAGCAGATTCGGTATTATGACGAGCTTTAAAACCAGATTGGAATATTTCATGAATCGAGTTATCAGACAAAAAAGTCTGTAGTTGAATTAGTACCACTTTCTCTAAGATTTTAGAAACAAAAGGCAAGTTGGAGATAGGGCGAAAGCTGGTCAGGGAAGTGGGGTCCAGATTTGTTTTTTTTAAGATAAGGCGACACCGTAGCATGTTTAAGGCAATCGGGTACAGTTCCAGTGTGGAGACATTTGTTGATGACACACAAAAGTCCAGGGCCGACAACATCAATGGTTTGTTTAAGGAAACATAGGGGAATAACATCCTGAGGGCACATAGTGGGCTTTAAATGTTCAACAATTTCATTACGAGTATGCAGATTAATGGGCTCAAAAGCAGACCATGTAGTGGAGCATAGAGGGACATCAGACAAATGTGTACACAGAAGGAAACATCTGAGATCTTATATCAGTGATCTTATCATCAAAAAACCTTGCAAAGCCCTCACAAAGAGAGACAGATGTCTCATGGAAGAGATTTACATTGGGGCTGAGAACAGAGTCTGTCCTTTTTCCATTTACGTTCCGCTCTTCTACAGGCCTGTCTGAGGGAACGAGTGGTGTCATTACGCCAAGGTACTGGATTAGGTTTATGTTTTTTTGCCTTTAATGGGGCAGTAGAGTTCAAAATATTGGTGCAAGTATAGTTGAAAAAGCTGAGATGTTCATCAGCATCTAAGTGGTGCAATGAAGATTCCATGTCCTGTGAAGTGCATACTTCTAAATAATCTGTAGAAAACTCTTCACTTGAATGGGAAGAGAAGGTGCGGGTCCAATGAGCCAGGGGTGGATTTCAGTAGGTATTTCCAGAGAGAGGTATAGAAAACAATATAGGCATATAATCTGAAAAACTTGTGAGGTTAATTTCAACGTCCAAGATGGATGGATAGACTCAGTACCTTGTGTGGACCTTTTGACATACAAATCACAATAATGGTGACAATCAAAGACAACATATTAAGTATGAGATGAGCTCTGAATAATCACAAAATCACAAATAACTGCAAGTTACAACAAATACAATAGCAGCGTATATAAAATCTGCAAACAGTAAAGCTATGAGCAGTACATGGGAGCTGAAGTGCGGCTTGCTGAATAATGCTTACGTCTGACAAATTGCAGAAAAATATTACTTTGTGGCTATATGAGTCTTTGAGGCTTACTTTGCTTAAAGGATAACAGAAACAGCGCTTGTCAAAGCATTTGGCTTTTCACTTTTTCTCAAGAGTAATCTGGGGAAGAAATTAAAACACTGCAGATATAAAGACGCAACAAACTCACATTGAGTGAAAATATGAGCAAATAATCTGCAAAGATCTACACTTTAAGAGGTATGTTTATTTTATTTTACATGTATTTATATTTGTTTATATTTATGTATGTACATATTCTGGCCAACTTTGTTTTCATTGATTTATTTAAAAATAAACATTTACACATAGTTAATAATAATTGAGAGTAACTGACATGAAATTTTAAGCATTGTCATCAGTGTCCTGCTGTGTGACACATTTTATGATCTTGTATAGCTATATATACATATATTATAGTATTATTATTATTATTATTATTATACCTGTTGTTTCCACAGCCTCATATTAACTAAGACAGTAGTTTATTTGCACTTCTAGAAAAAAGTTGAAAGGTGATTAAGATCTTTATGCTGACTTGTCACAGCACCTAAAATACATACTTTCCCTTGTACTTTCATGTACATTTTAACCTAACATCTGTATGCTGGGAAAAAAAAGTTTTTGGACATGTTATTTGTCTGAGCTATGCGTATTTTAGTGCGTTCTCTAAAAAGATCCACTCATCACATTTACTGTGGTGCTATATGTTTTAAAGTTGTGACAATTTTTGCACTGTGGGGAAATTGAGCACAAAAATTAGAAATTGAGCCGGAAAATGAAATCAATGAGCTGGTGTGTTATGGTGTGGTGTGTTGCGGGCCGGGCTTGGTGGGCCGCTCTGGGCCAGAAAGTCCAGGACCACTTTTTAGTCCCAGTCCGCCCCTGCCAACAATCACCAAATGCTGGAAAAATCTTGGAAATTCATTGGGAATGCTATACCATGGCACTTTTTGTTAGTGTAGAAAAGTTCTGAAAGAGTTTTGTTATTATCCATCATATGGCGTAAACTGAAAATTTGGAGTAGGGTTTACTATAAAAAATTTTTTAAAAAATGAAAAAAAAACCTTGAAAACAAGTTCGATTGCAAGTGGATTTAACAGACCATATTTTCTAGTAAAGACTAAACAGAATTTTTGGTGACTTAAATTAGAAATTCCCAAGTAAAGTTCATTTTGCAATACTGTTTCAAATAAATTTTACTCACCCTTTTTGTACATTGCAATGTAGCACTGAATTAAACCATGCTTTTTTTTTTTTTCTATACTTACTCATGTACCACATGAACACCTTCCACAGCAAAGTTTAACGCATGATATATAGTCTATTGGACTATATCACTGTGCTTTAATAGCAATGGACATAAGAATCAGAACTGTGCACACAGACCTGAACACTTGGTGCACAAAACACGATGACGGTAACAATCAAAAGATAAGTGTTTTTAATCATGAACAGGTAATTTTGAGAAGAAAAATAACGTAAGACTTCACAAAACAAGAAGTTAACATAACAAAAAAATCAACAATAAAAACGGTGTAAATCAACTTGCAAACAGTGAAACCATTAAGCTCATTAATTATTCAAGCCTGGTGCATGCTGGGAACACCAGCTTTGAAAAGTTAAGTAAACTTATTTTATTTACCTGTGCAATTTACTCAAATAAGCAATTAATATGATAAGGTTTTCTACTTTAGGATTGATACATGATGTTGCATTGTGAAGAACAAACAATCATAAATAATATTTATAAGCTAGAGCATTCATTTTTACAAGTTCATGTTTAAACACTTCAATGTAGCAAGTACTTAATCTTTTCTGCTATATTAACGTCACCACAAAAAATATTTTTAGTGTAGGCATGCTTTGAAATTCAAAATTCATGCTTAAACGAAAAAAAAGAAAAGTAGATTAAGTTGTGCTAGTGATTTAATCCATAATAAACAAGTCAGAGGGCTCAGCAAAGTCTGAGCTTTTTCTCTAGACAGTCATTGCCAATTAAACACAGACTGCAGGCAGCTACTTTCATTCAACAAGTGTACAACTGCAGTCTGAATGGTGACTGGCCTTTAGATACTCTGTTAATCCTTAAAGTGCAACGATGCATGCTCCCAAAAATAAATAAATATCTAAAATAAATAAATGAATGAATGCACATGTACTTGCCTCCAAATATGGACACCTCTGGCCACCAGACTGCAAAAAAAAGAAAAAAAAAAGACATGCATATTCTTACTCCATCAGCTAAACTTAAACTAATGTGAAGCTGATGTATTAAAACTGCAACAGGAAGGATTTTGAGTTTAAAAGACCAGTTAAAGACCACACGGTCAGGGAATTGTTGGGAATGTAGAGCTATTTCCAGGCACAGTGTTGGATAACTGGATTTTTCAGGATCTCTTTAGATGAATAGTCCAACCCCCCCCCCTCTCCATCAAAGTCACTTATTCAGAGTCCAACAAAGGGCCAGTGGCTCTCCGTCATGGCCACAAAACAAAGGCCTGGTGCCTTTTATTGATGTCTGTAGGTGGTGAGGTTCTTTTCTAAGGAGTTTTGTAGCATGTGTATTTTCATTGACAGGTGTATGGATCATACAGGTGGGTGTGTGAGGGCATTACTTGACCTCACTTTAGTGCAGGTGATGTATGTACAGGTTCAATTGAGTGTTGGGGTGTGCTAACAGGTGTGTGTTTATGTTTAGGTCAGAGATGCTTGGAGTATTGTCAGAACGGAGGAATTTGTGAGCTCAAGTCAAGTGGAGACGCATCATGCAGGTGAGCTGCAAGAATGACCAAAATCAAGATGCAGTCTTTAAAATGAAGGTTGCACATAGAACCAAGAAAGGTTTTACAGCCTGTTAAGAACATTTTAAAGGAATATTCCGGGTTCAATACAAGCTCAATTGATTGCATTTGTGGCATAATGTTGATTACCACAAAAATGTAATTCGACTTGTCCCTCCTTTTTCTTTAAAAGCAAGCAAAAATCTGGGTTACTTACAATGGAAGTGAAAGAGGCCAGTCTGCAAACGTTAAAATACTCACTGTTTCAAAAGTATAGCCATAAGACGTAAACAATATGCGTGTTAACATGATATTTATGTTTCTTAAAAATCAACTTTCTTGCCTTGATGATATGATGCCTAAACCCTAAAACACCAACCGTTCACAGCTCAAATAATACACTAGTTTTAACAGTTCACAGTGCCCCACTGTAACCTTGATTTTTTGCTTTTTTAAAAGAAAAGGAGAGACGAGTCGAAATTTTTGTGGCAATCAACGTTATATCACAAATGTTGTTGATTGAGCCTAACTTGAACTGGCAATGTTCCTTTAAAATGCCGCAAACAACGTTTTTATTCTGTAGTTCTAGAAAACCATCAATGCATTGGTGCTTTAAAGAACCCAGAAACCAACATGCTGATATGAAAATCCTATAGGCTAAATGTAACGTAAATAACTTTTTTTTTTTAGTGTCCATATATATCTTTAGTCTCCATATATAAGAACTATATAACCAACTCAAGGAACCTATAAATTGGTTTCTGAAAGGAAGAATGTTCTCTTCTGAATCTAAGAAACAATGAAGAATTTTTATTTTTTAAGAGTGTAAGTGTAGTGTGACACTATGGTCATTAAACAGTACCTGTATAAATGTAATTGTGTGATGTTGGGTCCTATACGCTTGAGATTCCGACTTAAGTATGGGACCCCGTCTTAGCAACCACACAAAGCTCTCGGCAGCTTGCGAGTGTGTTTGTGCGCATACGCGAACGTGCACGCGCCCATAGTCATTCTGTTTCAAACTTAGATAAAAGACCCCCCACCAACCCCCCTGAGTTTTCCGTTGGTGCCCTGCTGCAGTGAGACGCTGCTTCTGTCAATGTCTATTCATGCCATTCAGAACAACAGCTGGCCCTCACCTCCTATTGTCTCTCTCTCTCTCTCTCTCACACACACACACACACACACACACACACAAACTTGTTTTCATATCATTGTGGGGACTCTCCATAGACTTCCATGCATTTTATGGATTTTATATAGATCTAATGAGAATTTATTATCCCCTAACCCTAAACTTAACCCTCACAGAATCCTTTTTGCATTTTTACATTTTCAAAAAAACATCATTTAGTGTGTTTAATAAGCCATTTTCCTCGTGGGGACCACTAGCTGGGCCCCACAAGGTAGGTGATCTCAGGTTTTACTATCCTTGTGGGGACATTTGGTCCCCACAATGTAGTATAAACATGTACACCTCACACACACACACACACATGGTATTAGCATGGAATAAAATTGAATGTGCTCCAAAAGGACACAAACATCAAGATTTAGCATGATTTATCAAGTACATTTGTTTAAATTTTGCATTTTGAGATTCTTCCAGTGTCTTTTTCTTACACGCTCTTGGGAGCCCGTTTGAGTGTGTGTGTGTGAATGGTGTCATTTTTGGAGGGCAGATGGCTGGGGGATAATAAGATTGCAGGAACTCATGAGAACGGCCTGTGTGTGTTGCTTTTAAACTTATCTAAAATCCACTTATCTATCATTGTGAGGAGTAGTTGAGTTGCTTATACGCACGCACGCACATACATGCACTCACGTAGTGGCCAACTCTGAACATCCTGTTGTGATGACCCCTGTTCATAAACAGGAAGAACAAAGATATTTTTGAGCCCTTTTTCTCCCAGAAATATCACATCTGAACTGTGACGCCTTTCCTGTGTCGTCCAGTTCTCAACCTTGGAAACTCCTGTAGACTCTGAAAGAAGGAAGTTTGAGGTGCATTGATGTCAACTTCATGTGAGCTTTTGACATTTGGTGAGCAGGTGTCCTACTTTATGTTGAGTCAAATGTCCTACTTTATGTTGAGTCAAAGGTCCCATCTCTGCCCGTAAATGTGTTTGATGACAGAAAGAGGAGGTTTACTCCTTATCAAAGCAGATATCTTCAAAAACTATTGTGCTGACAATCTAAGCTTAAAGTTGTACTTGTGTTATGGACTTAAAAATTAGCTTTTTTTTGGATGGTGCTATATTAAACTACATATTTTAAGTATTTCTAGGTGTGTCTGGGTTGTGTGGATGTTATGCATGAGCTAAGGTCATGTCGGGGTTGGTTATGTGTGTCAGACTTTGATCTTGTAAAAAATCCTTTTTGGCGTGTCTATAAGAGTGGTAGTTCAGGCATGCCGAGTTGGAGAATCAAACAATCTTGCCTTAATTGACTTCTAAAAGCAAGATTTCTGAAACTGTTATAGTATACATTGTGCACATTTACACATACAATAAGCTGACAACGTGTAAGGCGATCATGTAAACGGCTGAAATGGTTTTCCTTTTTCGATTTAAGGTCATAAACGGTTTAAGAAAAAAGCAATAGGTTTTTCAGATGTAGATTTTTGCCCATTATCCTGATTTTGCATTGCATGTAACTGATTTATTCAATGTGCGTAAGTTTTGTGCACATTTTTGTTTACGTGTTGATGTCAAAAGCGGAGAATGATCTAATGATTTCAAATCTCATGTAAACAAGGTTTACTTGTGTTGCCAGATTTTTTTAATTAGCTGATTTTTGATCATTTTCAGCATATTGCTGTGCATGTAAGCATGCTTATTAATCCACACGTCATTGCGTTCCAAAATGTGCCAGAGCGAAATTCATAATGCAACCCTCTGTTTTCATAGTCTAAGTTTATGAACTCTGTGAGGTGGTCCAAGACTTCTAATCATTCCAAAACCACCTGACATCAGTTCTGGAACTTTTGGAATGTCAGAGGGTGGGAAGTTAATTGGAAGCGTGGAATTCCAACTTTGTCATTTGAATCCCGGAATCCTTCTTGACCTTTTGCTGCTCGATGGGGTTTGATTGGTGACAGCGTTTAGTTGGGTGTGTTGTCGATTTAAAGTAGGTGTGTGTGTTAGGAATACATCAGAACTTAACCGACCCATGTGATGGAATAAGATGTTGCTGGCCACGTGAGCTATGTTTTGGGGGTGGTGATGTGTATAACAAGAGCCATTTGTAGGAGGAAACACATCCACAGGCTATTAAAGACATACAGACTGTTGAGGTGACCATACGTTTCAAAATGTGGCCAAATTTCAACCAAAACCGTGTGAAGTTGCTTTTCTCTCTATGCATCATGATGACTTAGCCTTTTTGTCTTTTGTCGAGTCAGTTCCTCATTTTAGCACTTCGTTTGAACTTTTTCTTCCATGTCAAATGTCTACTTTGATTCTAACTCCTAGATTCCAAACTTTATACTTGCCTTGTGCCAAATGCGAGTAAAAGTGGAGTAAATTAAATACAATTGTAGGCCATTAGACAACATACTGTACTTTGGTTTAAATGACAACATAAGAACCATAGTCTTTTTAAAATGTATTTATTTATTTATTTATTTATTTTTAAGGAAGCAACGAGATTGAATCAAATCAATGATGTACAAATAATCTTTTAAGAAAAGCTCACGATGGTCTCACGATTGTACCTCTAAAGAAAGCAGGAGGCCAAATTTGATTTCTTTTATTGTTGTTTTATGTGTTGAGCGGGTAGAATTCAATGAAGCTGTCAGCTGAGGACATGTGAGGTGTCTATTTCTCAAACTAGAGACTCTGATGTACTTATCCTCTTGTTTAGTTGTACATCTGGTCTTCCACATCTCTTTCTGTCCTTGTTAGAGTCAGTTGTCCTTTGTGTTTGAAGACTGTAGTGAACACCTTTGTATGAAATCTTCAAGCATTATATAGCCTTCATTCCTCAAAACAATGATTGACTGACGAGTTTCTAGAGAAAGCTGTTTCTTTTTTGCCATTTTTGACCTAATATTGACCTTAAGACATGCCAGTCTATTGCATACTGTGACAACTCAAAAACAAACACAAAGACAATGTTAAGCTTCATTTAATGAACCAAATATCTTTCAACTGTGTTTGATATAATGGCAAGTGATTTTCTAGTACCAAATTACCAATTTATCATGATTACTCAAGGATAAGGTGTTGGAGTGATGGCTGCTGTCTAGATTTGATCAAAAATGACTTTTTTCAAATAGTGATGGTGCTGTTTTTTACATCAGTAATGTCCTGACTATACTTAGTGATCAGTTGAATGACACTTTGGTGAATAAAAGTACCAATTTCCTTCCGAAACAGCAAAATCTGTACATTATTCCAAACTTTTGGCCGCCAGTGTATATAATTTTAAATATAATATTTTTTATATATTTATATATATTTTTATGATTTTAAATGTGAGATGGTTTAGGTGGTATTATTTTTCTATTATTTATTGTTTTTATTTATTTAATGATTTGAAGAGGAACGACACAGCTTTGTGTATGTGTACGCACCATGAGTCCATGACAAATTTCCCTTCGGGAACAAAAAAGTATATTCCATTTTATTTTCAAATTTATGTGGGAGGTAGCATTTCAAAGAGAAACTATACAGTATATCAAGCTCTGACTCAGAAAGGTTTACTGCTAAAATACAAGCATATAACCACTAAATAATTCCTTTTTTATAAGGACAAATATATAGTTTCAAGGAAACTTTAAAGAGTGCAGGTCTTCTCTTAACTTTCAAAGTGAGTAATACTAAAAATTGCTGGCACATTTTCTGATGTTGTGGCAAAGAGGTATGACCCTGGGGGCGTTTTTACATATACCGTTTACAGAAACATCCTGTCTTATCTTTTTACTAACTTTTAGAATTTTACCTTTATCTATTCAAACTTAAGATTTAAAATGGAAGTTCCCATTTCGGTTTCTGGTCATCAAAACAGAGTCAGTAAACTGACCCAAACCGGCCCCTGCACAGACAAACCCTCAAAGTCTCGTGTTTGCAAAGGTGTGAACCGTAAGAATGCAAGGCTGAGGGGCCAGAAGGAGAAAATGAAAGTTTGTTGTTTTGATTCACACTCAGGGACAGGAAGTCTGTGGTGTGATCTCTCTCTCTCTCACACACACACAGAAGGCAATAGCAGCAGCAGATGGTAGACCAGACCACTGGAATTGGGGGGGTTGCCTGCAGTCACAAATGTGCTCAGGGGTCACAGGTCACCACAGCATCTGTTCAGAGTCTTTCACTCTCACACTACTCATGCTATTGGACCTGTTGCCCCAGCGGGCTGCAGATGACTTCTGCTGCTGTCTCTAGAGATAAAGAGAGAGACGGCATTAATGCCAGAAGTAAACATGCATGCATCTGCACTTGTAAGTGTTTGTGGTGGGATGTCTTTGTTATTAAAATGCTGCACAATAGTTTGCAAAAGTGTTTTGATGAGGGATGCCGAAGTTAGCAAGTTAAAGTTTTGAGATGATTTAAATATGCTTTACACTGTAAAATGTATTTATGAATTGTATTTTGATTAGGGCACCTGACGTCAGATGTTTAACATCATGTGAATGTAATAAAAAAACTGTAATATTCATCTGAGCTCAACATGTCTAAAATATCTTCTTAAAGTTGATGGTCCTAATGTGAACGAAAACACCACCAAATGACTACTGTGGCATCAATAAAACAACTTTCTAAATGCAGCTAAATGCATTAAAACTTAATGGACTACATTTTTAAAGGAAAAAAAAAAAGATATTTTAAAATTATTTTTAATAAAAACAATTAAAAATATCAAAATATAATCCATCTAATTATATAAAATACAAATAATTGAATTAATTATATGAAATTTATTTTAGAATGTTTTTATACTATGAATCGCTTTAACTATTAAACAAAAACATGATATTTATCCTGATTATTTTCAAATCCATATAAATAGCCCAAATTGTGGTAAATTTGAGAAACAGGAAAACACGACTAAATAAAAATGATAAATATGCATGATGCAGATGAGAGCAGATGTCAATCAAGATGCTGTTGTGATAAAGGTGAGATTATTGGGCAGCAGGAGTTTAGCTGGGTGGAGTTTTGCTCTCTCTTGGGAGCTGCCTTGGCGACCTTATGCCACTGGCCATGGCAACAGGCTTGGGGGGAGGGACAGAGGGCAGTGGGTGGGGCTTGCTGCACAGCTGTCCTTATTAATGCACACACCTGCTGCAGCACCCACAACACATTCATATGAGACAAATACATTTTATTTATTTATTTATTTCTATTATCTCTGGAGATAGTTAAAAAAACAAAAAAAAAAAAAAAGGTTTTACATAGACGAGTGTGTTTGTGTTTGTATGAAAGTGTGTGTTCTTGTGGTTCTCGACTGTCACTGAGGAGAATTTAGATGAGTTAGAACAGTGTCTTTCTTTCACACACAGACGCACACACACACACACACACACACACACACAAACTTGTTTTTATATCATTGTGGGGACTCTCCATAGACTTCCATGCATTTTATGGATTTTATACAGATCTAACAATAATTTATATCCCCTACCCCTAAATCTCACCCTCACAGAATCCTTTTTGCATTTTTACATTTTCAAAAAACATCATTTAGTATGATTAATAAGCCATTTCCCTCGTGGGGACCGCTGACTGGTCCCCACAAGGTAGGTGATCTCAGGTTTACTATCCTTGTGAGGACATTTGGTCCCCGCAATGTAGTATAAACATGTACACCTCACACACACACGTTTACTTAGCTATGTAAATGAGGACATACCATAGACTTCTATTGTTTTTATACAAAGCTAATTATAATTACCGTAGACTAACCCTAACCCCAACTCTTTGCATTGTTAGATTTCAAAGAAACATTATTTTGCATTGAAACTCTTCCAGTTTTTGTGTGTAAGAGAGAATTGTTCACCCCTCAGTGCTTCTTGCATGTTTCTGTCGCAGAATATGCACGCATGTTTTAACACTTTGTGTGTTTTGTGTCTGTTTAGGTGTCCTGCAGACTTTGTCGGCCCCCAATGTCAGTACTCGAATCCGTGCAGTCCGTCACCTTGTCATAACGGAGGTACGTGCCGTGCACGGACGCAGGGGAATGACGCGGAGGTGACCTGCGACTGCGTGTTGGGATACAGTGGGCCACTCTGTCTGACACCTGTCAATCACGCCTGCATGAGCAACCCCTGCCGAAATGGAGGGACGTGCTCTCTGCTCACACTCGAGACCTTTACCTGCCGCTGCCCACCTGGATGGTCAGGTATTTACACGCACACATCACCCAGGTAGTCGAATGCTCCTCCTTTTGGATTAAAGACCCCATGAAATCAAAATTAGAGAACTTTTAGTCCATGTCTGGTAGCTTTGATGCCATCTATTTGCTAGTGTACTCTTAAAAGTTTACTAAATAAACTTTTACAGATAACACATTTTAAATTTACATGAAAGTAGAACCAAAAATGTTGAAAATAGTCACAAATTGACCTCTCTCTTTCTTTTTTTTTTAGGTAAAACGTGCCAACAAGCCGACCCATGTGCGTCAAACCCTTGTGCCAATGGGGGGCAGTGTTCAGTGTTTGAGTCGCATTACATCTGCACCTGCCCTCCAAATGTCCACGGCCAGACATGTCGGCAAGACGTGAACGAGTGTGCCCTGTCCCCCTCACCCTGTCGAAACGGAGGAACCTGTATCAACAAAGTGGGCTCGTACCGCTGTCGGTGCCCACCCGAGTATGCGGGCACACACTGTGAGCGTCTGTATCACCCATGCCACCCATCACCCTGCAGGAACGGGGGCACATGTTTACAGATGGGTGAAACAAGCTATACCTGCTCTTGTGTACCAGGTAAGTGTTTGTGTGCATCAAAATGATAAGTTTTGCATTTTCATGTTAGTTATTTAATTAGTTCATTGTTTTTTTAAATACAATTTGTTAGTTGGCTAATTGGTATATTTTAAATTGCAAAAAAGTTGCATGAAAGTACTACCAGCTATGCAATTCTATTTGTTGCAGATATCTTTGTTAGGAGTATCAGGAACTTTACAACAACAAAACAATTATTTATTTTTGTTGATTATTATTTCAGCCTGTCTTTAGTTTAGTTTTAGTTTTTTGTTTACTTTGCATTGTTGTCAGTGTATGAATTTATTTTTAAATGATAGTTTTTTTCATCTTAGTTTTTGTTTTAGTATGACACAATAACCCAGATGTGCATGTGCACAGTTATTCATTAACAGCATATCAATCTTGCATGGAATGCGACGCTTTTTTGTCTTACTTTATAATTAATCCCAATAAGTCACCTAGATGACTTTAGTTACTCACCAAGGCACACAAACACAATCCGTATACTGTCTCAGACTCTTTGATGTGTATGAATGTGAATCACTTGTCTCTCTCAGGGTTCACCGGTCAAACTTGTGAACACAACATTGATGATTGCACCCAGCATGCCTGTGAGAACGGTGGCAGATGTATAGACGGAGTCAACACCTACAACTGCCACTGCGACAAACACTGGACCGGTACGACATTTCATTGATACCAACAACCCAACAAATAAACAACAATAATACAAAGCAATAAATCTTTGAAAAAAAACCTAACCTTTGACCTCTGACCCAATCCTCTTTCAGGTCAGTACTGTAAGGAGGATGTCGACGAGTGCGAACTCTCACCTAACGCTTGTCAGAACGGAGGAACGTGTCGCAACACCATTGACGGGTTTCACTGCGTTTGCGTGAACGGCTGGGTGGGAGATGACTGCAGCGAGAACATCGACGACTGCGCCAGCGCGGCGTGTTCCCAAGGTGCCACCTGCCATGACCGAGTCGCGTCTTTCTTCTGCGAGTGTCCACATGGACGCACGGGTAAGTGTGTTTGCGCCTCCTGCATTATATTTGAACTTTTTTAAAAATTTAAAAATTGTAATTCGTACTAAATTAGTTTGTTTACCCACAGGTCTTCTGTGCCACCTTGATGACGCGTGCATCAGTAATCCGTGCCAGAAGGGCTCAAACTGCGACACGAACCCGGTAAACGGAAAAGCCATTTGCACCTGTCCGCCTGGATACACAGGATCTGCCTGCAACCAGGATATTGACGAGTGTTCGCTTGGTAAGAATAACACACAGAGGGCGCAGCGATTAGATGCTCCATTATGATTGGTTAGAGAGAATGTAGGACTGGACAAAAAAACTTTATGATTGAGTAATTCAATGTAAAATAATTTTGGTTGGTTATAGATGACTTTGGTTGGGCGAATATAAAAACACTTGTTTGGAACAGGGATGTACAAGCTTATCATTAATTGGCTGGTGTGCAATTTGTTAGTTAGTTTGTTAGTTTTTTAGTTAGTAGTTTTTTAAACTGTTAGTTATTTTAGTTAATTGTTTTTTATATACTGTTAGTTAATTGTTTTATAGCTTTTTAAAATATATTTAGATAGTTAATTGTTTTTAATACTGTTAGTTCGTTGTTTTTTTAATACTTTTAATTCATGTTTTTTAAAATACTTTTGTTAGTTGTTTTTTTTTAAATGTTAGCTTTTTAAAATAGTTAGTTAGGATATTAGGTGTTTTAAAATACTGTTAATTAGTTAGTTGTTTTAAAGTACTGTTTGTTTGTTTGTTTGTTTGTTTGTTAACTAGCTAGCTAGCTAGTTGTTTTTAATACTGTTATTTTTTTTTAATACTGTTAGTTAATAATACTTTTAGCTTTTTAAAATATTAGCAAATTAGTTTAAAAATTCTGTTAGTTGTTTTATAAAGACTGTTAGTTAGCTAGTTAGTTTTTAATACTGTTAGTTAACTGTTTTTAATACTGTTAGCTTTTTAAAATATTAGCAAATTAGTTAGTTTAAAAATTCTGTTAGTAAGTTAGTTGTTTTAAAATACTGTTACTTAGTTGTTTTTTAAAGACTGTTAGTTAGCTAGTTAATTGTTTTTAATACTGTTAGTTAATTGTTTTTAATACTGTTAGTTAATTGTTTTTTAATAATGTTAGCTTTTTAAAATATTAGCAAATTAGTTAGTTTAAAAATTCTGTTAGTAAGTTAGTTGTTTTAAAATACTGTTACTTAGTTGTTTTTTAAAGACTGTTAGTTAGCTAGTTAATTGTTTTTAATACTGTTAGTTAATTGTTTTTAATACTGTTAGTTAATTGTTTTTTAATAATGTTAGCTTTTTAAAATATTAGCAAATTAGTTAGTTGTTTTAAAATACCGTTAGTCAGTTGTTGTTTTTTAAAGACTGTTAGTTAGCTAGTTAGTAGTTTTTAATACTGTTAGTTAATTGTTTTTAATACTGTTAATTGTTTTTTAATACTGTTAGTTAATTGTTTTTAATAATGTTAGCTTTTTAAAATATTAGCAAATTAGTTAGTTTAAAAATTCTGTTAGTTAGTTGTTGTTTTTTAATACTGTTAGTTAATTGTTTTTTAAATATTAGCTTTTTAAAATATTATTAGTAAATTAGTTAGTTTAAAAATACTGTTTGTTAGTTAGTTGTTTTAAAATACTGTTAGTTGGCTAGTTAGTAGGTCTGATAGTAGCTTTTAAAAAATACTAGTTTTCAAATACTTTTTTCTCTTTACTACAAATGAACTTTTTTAGACATTTTACTACATTTCAGTTTAGTATTAGTTATCTCTGTAGTTATAAAATATTTTAGTTTCAGTGATATGAGATGGACCAAATCATTGCAAAAAAAAAAAAGAAGATACATACGTTTTTTAGTAACCTTACTAGCATCTCAGAGTTCTAGATAATTGCGCAATTCAACGTAAAATTATGTTGTAACTCGCCTGCTTTTGGTTGGTTATAGATGGACTTGGTTGTGTGAATGTAAAAACACTTGATTGGACAAGCTAATCATTAAATGGCTGGTGTACAGGTAGAAACTGTTTGTGATTGGTGTGTTTCAGGGGCAAACCCATGTGAGCATGGCGGACGTTGCCTCAACACTAAAGGATCGTTCCAGTGCAAGTGTCTTCAAGGTTACGAAGGGCCACGTTGCGAAATGGACATTAACGAGTGCAAGTCAAACCCCTGCCAGAACGATGCCACTTGCCTCGATCAAATTGGTGGATTCCACTGCATCTGCATGCCAGGTTCGAGTCATACCATTTTCTTTAAACAGGGGTGTCAGGCGTGTCATGAGTTTTGAATTTGCTTCATCACAAGTTCTTTTATCTGACTTTGTGTATAGGTTATGTGGGTATGTTCTGTCAAATAAATGCTGACGATTGTGCATCACAGCCTTGCCTCAACAACGGAATATGTGTTGACGAGATCAACTCGTTCCACTGTGACTGCCCCAAAGGTAACTAACTACATCAATACCAGAGAGAGGAATGCATTTTAACTCACCTGATTAAAAAATAAACAAGCCACTGATGTGCATTATCTCATAAGGTACATTGTGACTGAGCATTTACACAAACATGGCATGCTTTTTGTTCCAGGTTTCTCTGGGAATTTGTGTCAGGTGGACGTGGATGAGTGTGCCAGTACACCGTGTAAAAATGGGGCTAAATGCACAGACGGATCAAACAAATACACCTGCGAATGCACACCAGGTACAATCACACTTTTAAGGGGCCACATTTTTCACCCCTCAAGTCCACATTTCTTGCACTGCTAAATTCGCTCTTATCCGCTTGCGTCTTCACATGTAAAAACAAGTGAAGTCACACTTTTGTTCACCAGGGCAGGTTGTTGAATTTGCTGAAGAGGTGTTAATATATGCACATGGATGGGCATATGTTAATGAGCGCATGGTTATGATGTCACAATTTCATTTGTATTTTGTGTATTAACCCATTGGTCTCTGTCGCTGTAGGTTTTGCCGGCGCTCACTGTGAGTTGGACGTCAATGAGTGTGCATCAAGTCCGTGTCATTACGGAGTGTGTAGGGACGGTGTGGCCGCGTTCACCTGTGACTGTCACCCTGGATACACCGGGCGACTGTGTGAGACCAACATTAACGAGTGTTTGAGCCAACCGTGTCGTAATGGAGGAACCTGCCAGGACAGAGAGAACACTTACACCTGTACCTGTCCCAAAGGAACCAGAGGTAACACACACATTTAAGAAAATACTTATACACCTGTGTGTGCAATGAAGAACTACAGTTAAAGGGACAGGTCACGTACTCGCCATTCTATTCACCATTCATACAACTTTGTGATCATCGGCCAATAATCATATCCGCTTGGCTGTTTAAAGCAATGATCTGGGTTCAAAACAAGTTAAGCTCAAACTACAGCATTTTTTATGTAATATTGATTGCTGGCAAATAAAAAAAAAAAAAATTTAACTTGTCCTTAATTTATTTAAAGGTGCACTTAGTACTTTTTTCGCAATTAAAAAAGTTTTACTCCATGAATTGAAATTTGGAAAGATATTTATAAAATCACGAGTGCCAACATGAGATGAGGACTCTAGTCGTATCAGTGTCCTTATAAAAGCGGTTTTATTCTTCATGCGGCAGGGGCACCCTCATGGGGGCTGCCATGTTCAGATCACATGACCAGCCGAATACTACTCTCATTATCTCAGCAACTGCCTTGTTTTTGGACACTTTCACTCAAGGATTAAATTAATCATGACTAACTGTGAATTGTGAAATTCTGCATTGGCATCTTTAACGGAAAAAATATTGATTTTGAATGATGCTGCATCCACGCCACTAGGGGTCAGTCCAAGACGACAACTTACTGTGTGCACCTCGAAAAACAGCAAAAATTGCAGTAACAGAAAGGCACTTACAATGGTAATGAATGGGGCCAGTCCATAAACATTAAAATACACATTGTTTTAAAAGTATAGCTACAAGATGTAAACTTTATATGTGTTAACATGATTTTAGTGTGATAAAATTGCATGTTATCCTTATCTGTGTAAAGATATATCCAGACTTCATTGCCGTTACGATGCAACCCTGGTAAACATAAGCGATTTGATCACACCAGAATACTGTAGAACAGAGATTTTATCACGCTAAAATCATATTAACATGCATAATGTTTACGTCCTGAGCTATACTTTTGAAATGATGTGAATTATAATGATTTTGGATTGGTCCCATTCACTTCCATTGTAAGTGCCTCATGTAACTGTGATTTTGAAATAAACGAGGGACAAGTCGAAAATATTTTCTGTGGGAATCAACATGATGCTGCAAATGCTTTCAACTGAGCTTAACTCGATATTGAACCCAGAGCATTGCTTTAACGGTTAATTTAATTCACCGTTGTCAGTTCTAGAATCTTCTCACAGTTAATAGATGATAACAATGACCATGTTTACATGCACTTAAGAGAACTGTTTATTCCAGGGTTTTTGCAGAAAGCGACGTTCTGAAACGTCATGTAAACAAGAATGCCGATATCCTTACGCCGTTTAAGGGATTAAGAGAAAGCGGTTTAACACACCTAGGTTTCTACTGGAGAAAGCTGCTCACGTGGCCATGTAAACACATACGCAGCATTCTAAGTTTTTTGAAGAGTGCGCATGTGTGTCCAACAGACCAGATAACAAACGTCAAAGGATGGAGCCCAACAACAAGTCAACAAAACATTTCTGGGAGTACAGTGGAAAAAGCACATACACTATAAACTATACACATTTAAACACCACTGTAAAAAATCTACCGTCCCTCATGTTCACGTATATGCTCTCGTACATTGAGGGAATCCCGGAGTTTTACGTAAAGGGAAACCCCACAATTACATCGCAATTCCACTGCAGGTCACAATAGAAAGGTAAGGAAACAAACACAGCAACAACTCTGGAATATCTGGAAATAAAGCAGAGCAACAGAGAACAAAATAGTGAAGACTTCCTCGGATACCATGTTTGTTATTTACACAAGCGTCGCGTGGAAGGAAGCTGCTTACTGACCGACCCGCATGTATACAGGAGTACGCCGCTTAAACAGTGCATGTAAACAAGAACGCTGCTTTCTTGTAATAACCTGCTTTCTGGTGTCCATGTAAACATAGTGAATATTTGAAACTTTTTAAATTCTGATTTCTGAATGTGTGAAAGAACTATTTGAATGCACCGCTTCTCTGTTGTTAAATTGGGGTGAAAACTTGGCCCACCCATTTTTATTGAGGCCCACCCAAAAGTAATTTCCTGGCTACGCCCTTGATTCCAAGTCTTCTGAAGCCATTCGATAGTTTTTTGAGATGAACAGAGAATTTGACATTTGTTAATTTTAGGGTGAACTATCCCTTTAACAAACGCTGTAAATCACTCTCTCTTCATCTGTCTCTCTATTTGAACATTTTGTCATGATTGTGTCCGCAGGTATCAACTGTGAGATCAACATTGACGACTGTAAGAGTAACCCATGTGACTACGGCAAATGCATTGACAAGATAAACGGCTATGAGTGTGTGTGTGAGCCCGGATACACAGGTGAGAGAGTCAGCATCTGTGTGTGGTGTGTGTGTGTGTGTGTGTGTGTGTGTGTAACAGAGAGAGCAGGTGAACAGGTGGCCAGCAGAAAGCAGAGCTTGTGTATCCAATGACAGATTTGAGTTAGGATAGAGACTGGGTTTCCCAACTGGGACACTCACAGGTACTGTGTATATTGTGAGGTTTAAGTTGAGGGGGTTGGGTATAGTAAACATCTATATCATGTATATGCTCACATAGTTTCTGCTGCAGTTTCTGCATTATGTGCGTATGAGACCATAATGAAGTTTAATGTTATAAGAGAATCAAACAGTTACACATTAGCCTGCATTGGAGGGTTGTGAGTGTGTTGAGGGGTAGTTGTTGTTCGGCCGTGTGTGAAATGGGGTCTGCCCTTTTGTATCTCAAACAGCCCTCTGTAAGACCTGCCCTCCCCCAGTGAGTGTGTGAGGGGTGTGTGAGTGGCTCTGAAAGAAAGACAGAAAGAGCACAGAAGGGCGGAGGAAATCCATTGTGTGTTTGGAGCAGGGCTGCAGATTATGGGATGGGGCCCACACACACACACACACACACAGAACAAGAGGTTAATGCACATCTGAGTCTGAAGGAAAATTCCTTCATTACCAAAAGTTGGTTATTTATTTATTTTTTAATTCACTATGATTGACGTCTTGATAGTTTTAAGTTTAAAACTTATGATTAGTCATTTTCTACAACAATATCTGCTAAATACAGATATTGATACAATATCTGGCCTTTTAAGTTGTTTCTTACTGATAATGATCATGTGGTATTAACTAGAGGTAGACCACTAAATTGGTTTTACCGATTAATCGGTGTTGGTAGTTACTTTTTGTAACTATCGGTTATTGGCCATATTCTATGCCGATAGTAGTCAGTAGTTTTTTTTTTTTTTTTTTTTAGTCCTCTGTGGCCGGCGCTGGAGTATTCTACAGTATAACAGTGGACTAATATGGGTTAAATAAAAACAGTCACCAGTCTGGTCATTCTCTGTTGACCTCTCTCATCAACAAGGCGTTTCTGTCCACAGAATTGCCGCTCACTGGATGTTTTTTGTTTTTGGCACCATTCAGAGTAAATTCCAGAGACTGTTGTGTGTGAAAATCCCAGGAGATCAGCAGTTACAGAAATACTCAAACCAGCCCGTCTGGCACCACCAATCATCCATGCGATTGTCTAATCAGCCAATTGTGTGGCTGCAGTGCATAAAATCATGCAGATACGGGTCAGGAGCTTCAGTTAATGTTCACATCAACCATCAGAATGGGGAAAAAATGTGATCTCAGTGATTTGGGCCGTGGCATGATTGTTGGTGCCAGACGGGCTGGTTTGAGTATTTCTGGGATTTTCACACACAACAGTCTCTAGAATTTACTCTGAATGGTGCCAAAAACAAAAAACATCCAGTGAGCGGCAGTTCTGTGGATGGAAACACCTTGTTGATGAGAGAGGTCAACAGAGAATGGCCAGACTGGTTCAAACTGACAAAGTTTACGGTAACTCAGTTGTCCCTAAGTCACTCTTGCGTTGTCTTGGCTGTGTGTTTAGGGTCATTGTCCTGTTGGAAGGTGAACCTTCGGCCCAGTCTGAGGTAATGAGCGCTTTGGACCAGGTTTTCATTTAGAATATCTCTGTATTTTGCTGCATTCAGCTTTCCTTCAACCCTGACCGGTCCCCCAGTCCCTGCTGCTGAAAAACACCCTCACAGCATGATGCTACCACCACCATGCTTCACCTCTGGGATGGTATTGCGCAGGTGATGAGCGGTGCCTGGTTTCCTTCCAGACAGGACGCTTGGAACTGAGGCCAAACAGTTCAATATTAATTTCATCAGACCAGAGAATCTTGTTTCTCACAGTCTGAGAGTCCTTCAGGTGCTTTCATGTGTCTTGCACTGAGGAGAGGCTCCTGTCTGGCCACTCTGCCATAAAGCCCAGATCGGTGGAGTGTTGCAGTGATGGTTGTCCTTCTGCAAGTTTCTCCCAACTCCACACATGATCTCTGGAGCTCAATCAGAGTGACCATCGGGTTCTTGGTCACTTCTCTTACCAAGGCCCTTCTTCCCCAGTTGCTTAGTTTGGCTAGGGCGATCAGCTCAAGGAAGTGTCCTGGTTGTTCCAAACTTCTTCCTTTTAAGAATTATAGAGGCCACTGTGCTCTTGGGAAACTTCAATGCAACTGAAATTTTTTTTGTAACCTTCCCCAGATCTGTGCCTCGACACAATCCTGTCTCTGAGCTCTGCAGGCAGTTCCTTTGACCTCATGGCTTGATTTTTGCTCTGATATGCATTTTCAGCTGTGAGACCTTATATAGACAGGTGTGTGCCTTTCAAAATCATGTCCAATCAATTGAATTTGCCACCGGTGGACTCCAATCAAAGTGTAGAAACATCTCAAACATGATCCCGAGAAATGGGATGCACCTGAACTAAATTTCAAGTGTCATAGCGAAGGGTCTGAATACTTATGTCAATGTGATATTTCAGTTTTGTCTTTTGAATAAATTTGCAAAGTTATCAAAAATCTGGTTTTTGCTTTGTCATTATGGGGTATGGAGTGTAGATTAATGTGAAAAAATAAATAAAAATAATTTAAAGCATTTTAGCATAAGGCTGCAACATAACAATGAAGGGGTCTGAATACTTTCTGAATGCACTGTGTGTGGGTGTGTATATATATATATATATATATATATATATATATATATATAACACACACTGCCCCCTGCTGACTGCGACTCGCAAAAACAAAAAGGTGGTACTTAAGCTTGAATAACTTCATTGGTAGGAAAATTACGGAATTTATGTACAGTCAAGGGACATGATTATTTATTGTTACATTTTTTTTGCGTGTTTTTATTTACAGAATTAAGCACACTGTGTTGACTTGTTATTTCGACTGCCTTAATTAAATGTTAAATGCTTTTCATGTTGTAATCACTGCATCTGGTGTTTTGCTCTCACAGGTTCAATGTGTAACATCAACATTGACGACTGTGCGTTGAACCCCTGTCATAATGGGGGAACCTGCATCGATGGAGTCAACACCTTCACCTGTCTCTGTCCAGATGGTTTCCGTGATGCCACCTGCCTCTCTCAACACAATGAGTGTTCCAGCAACCCCTGTATCCATGGCAACTGCCAGGCAACTGCCAATTAGTTGTGTGCTAATTTGCATACTATCCATACTATGTACTATGCAAGATCAGGATTAGTGAATTCCACATCACTAGTTAAAGTTGTTGTATACGAAAGGTACCTGGATGGTATATTATATCCAGTGGTCTTCCAAAATGTAAGAATGTGTTTTTATGGCTAATATTACCCACAACCCCTTGCAGTACAGGAGAGGAGTTGTGATGGTTCACTTTTTTGGGGGGGGGGGGATTTTCCCCTTTTTCTCCCAATTTGGAATGCCCAATTCCCAATGTGCTCTAAGTCCTCGTGGTCGCATAGTGATTCGCCTCAGTCCAGGTGGCGGAGGACGAATCCCAGTTGAGAGAGTCAACCCGCGCATCTTTATCACGTGGCTTGTTGAGCGCGTTGCCACGGAGACATAGCTCGTGTGGAGGCTTCACGCCATCCACCGCGGCAACCATGCTCAATTCACCATGCGCCCCACCGAGAACAAACCACATTATAGCGACCACGAGAAGGTTACCCCATGTGACTCTACCCTCCCTAGCAACCGGGCCAATTTGGTTGCTTAGGAGACCTGGCTGGAGTCACTCAGCACGCCCTGGGATTCGAACTAGCGAACTAGCGAACTCCAGGGGTGGTAGCCAGCGTATTTTACCACTGAGCTACCCAGGCCCGTGATGGTTCACTTTTGTATTTTTATTTTTTTATTAATTTTTCAAGCAATGAATGCAATGCAGTTTTGAAAAGTATGAATGTCCAAGTTAAATATGTATTATTTATAATAGAAATAGTGAATTTTAAGGTTATTGATTTAGATTTAGATTTAGATAGAATATTAAAATTAGAAATTTGCAAATTTAGCAAAAAGGAATAAATTACGGTGGTAACATTAAGTAGTCAATAATAATTATTTGAGTTATTTAAAATTTAGATAAAATAAAAATGTCAATAATTATAATTTTCTAGAAATTAAATGAAATAAATTAAAACATTTTAAATAAAACATTATTTTTTAAATATTTTTACAAAAAATAAATAGGAAAAATAAAAAATGCAGAGTAAAATGAGAAATTATAAATCAGCAAATTTAACAAAGGAATAAATTATGATGGTAAAATTAATCAAACAATTATTTAAAGGTGAAAAATAATAATAAATGTTCTAGTAATTGTAATTTTCCCATTAATGAAATAAAAGTAACATAGTTTTTAAAATAAAGACAGAAAAATAAGACTGCCAATGTTTGTGCTTTTCTAGTAATAGTAGTAGTTTTTTTTTTTTTTTAAATAAGATAACACTTAAAAAAAAAAGTGCATAGTAAAATGAAAAATGAACAATCAGCAAATTTAAAGTAAGTGGTAACATTAATTAAACAGTTATTTAAAGGTGAAAAATAAGAATAAATATGCCAATAATTGTAATTTTCCAGTTAATGAAATAAATTTAAAATAAAATGCATTTTAAATAAAATACATTATTTTCAAAATATTTGTATAAAAAAATATAAGTAAGAAAAGTGCAGAGTAATATAGTAGATTTAGCTATGTTTACGCTTATGTGCAAATTAAAAAATGTTGCAACAAAACTACAAATCAAAAATTTTGTTGTGGTCATATGTTGCAATACTGCCAGGTACATTCTTACTACAAGTGTGTACTTTCCCATCAACAGCAAGTGCATACTTTTAGCGTGTAGTACCAGCAAGCAAAATCGGGATTCCTTTGTGGGTTGCACTTTATTTTACAGTATGTGTACTTTCAGTATACTTACAGTGTATTTGCCCAAGAAAGTACTGAGTAATGTCAGGTAACTACATGTACTTAATATGGGTTAAAGTTAGGGTTGGGGTTAGGTTTAGGGTTAGTACCTAGTAATTACGGTAGTTGTTGTATTTACATAGTACGTAAATGTAGAACAGGACTGTAAAATTAAGCTACCACTTTGTGTGTCGTTTTTGTCTTTTTTTAACAATTTTCACACTTCGAATGACGAATTAAAGGTTGTGTGGGCTTATTTGTGTTTGCATTGCATTTTAGTGCTTTTAGTGAGTTTGATGTTGTATCTTTTCTTGCATATAGGTCCTAACTGCCAGACTAACATTAATGAGTGTGCGTCCAACCCATGCCTGAACCAGGGCAGATGTATCGACGATGTGGCTGGATTCAAGTGTAACTGCTTACTGCCTTACACGGGTATGCTGTTTAATTCTCTGCTCTGATCTACTAATGGTTTTGCTTGAAATGGCAAACTTTGGAAAGATTTTAGTGTGTATGGCTGGGTCAAGGGTGGGTACTCAAATAGGTCTATTTCCTGTTTGGCCCCGTCCTGTTTCCTGTTGAGGTCAAGAATTGACAATAGGAGGAAACAGCAAGTGACTTCCTGCTATGGTTGGTCACCGTGGAAACGGATAAGGAAGTGACTGTAGGAACTGAGCTGGAAAAATCAGGCAATAGAAGAGGAAGACTGAAATAACAAAAGGCCGAGTGAAATGTAGATAGAGAAATGTCTGTGTCTGTGCCAAGATTATTGCGCTCATTTTGACACGCTCGTAATGTATATGTTTCTCAGGTGAGGTGTGTGAAAGTGTCTTGGCCCCCTGTGCATCACGCCCTTGTAAGAACGGAGGGGTGTGTCACGAATCGGAAGATTATCTGAGTTTCTCTTGCGCCTGCCCTGCTGGATGGCAAGGTAAGAGAGTGTGAGAGTTTGTGTGTGTTATATGATTTCATTAAAAATGTCTCTTGCTGTCCTGGAGAACCTGGAAATTATGTTTCAAAACTGATTTTTAGGCCTAGAAAAGGGACAACAGTTGAACTTCAGCTTTTAGCTTATACTGTTACAATACATTGATTGTGAAATGTCCCTGTACGAATGAAAATGTTCATTTTTGGGTGAACTGTAACTTTAAGACACTCATAATTATAACCATTGTAATTTCGCTCTTTCTACAGGTCAGATGTGTGAGGTGGACATTAATGAATGTGTGAGGAATCCTTGTACTAACGGAGGTGTATGTGAGAACTTGTACGGTAGATTTCAGTGCCACTGTAACCCGGGATTCACCGGAGATCTGTGCGAGACTGATATCGACGACTGCGCACCAAGTAAGACAGTCACAACACAAAACTGTATGATGCCCAAAAATGTTGTGTAGGTGGGCAGTTCACTAGGTTTTGCAACAGCTATAATTATTATTGCATAGTGCAAACAGAGTTTATATACCCTAAAATGTATACATATATGTGTTTTTGTGTGTGTGTGTGTGTGTAATATTTATTTAAAGAGACTCAATATGCCAACAATTGTAATTTTCTACTAATGAGAAAAAATAAAATACATTTAAAATAAAATACATTACATTTAAAATCTCTTTATTTTTTTACAAAAAAGGTATGATATACAATAAAATAAAAAAGGACAATGAAAGTGCAAAGTAAAAATAGATTTTTTTTAATTTATTCCTGTAATATAAATAAACAATATATTTAATTCAAATATAAAAATAACACACAAGTGCAGAGTAAAAAGTGTTTTTTTTTATTATTATTATTATTATTTATTTTTGTACAAAAATGTATAATATGACATTAAATTAAATTCTAAAATAAAAATAATATTAAAAGTGCAAAAAAGAGTAAAAGCAGAAATTAACAATTTTACAAAGGATTAAATTATGATGGTAACATTAAACATTTATTTAATGTAAAGATAGAAAATAGGACTAATATGCCAATAATTGTAATTTTGTACTAATGAGAAAAATTAAAAATTAAATTTTTTTTACATTTTAAAATCTAAAAATATAAACTTTAATTAAAAAATTGAAATAATAAAAGTGCATTGTAAAAATAGATTTTTTTTTAACAAAAAATGTATCTAATTAAATTAAATTCTAAAATAATAATGAAAGTGCAGTGTAAAAACAGAAATTAACAATTTTACAATGAATTAAATTATGGTGGTAACAATAATTAAACAGTTATTTAATGTAAAGATAAAAAATTACGAATAAATCTGCCCATAATTGTAATTTTCTGATAATTATATGAAATAAAATATTAATTATATTAAATAAAATACAGTATTCCTTTAAATCAAATATAAATATACAAAATTATAAAATATTATAAATTAAAAACTAATAATAGTAATAAAATTGTACATTTTGAAATTCACAATCGGCAAATAAAAAAATAAAATTATGGTGGTAACATGAATTAAAAAGTTAACGTAAAGATGAAACATTTCTCTCTCTCAGATCATTGCAGTAATGGCGGTGTGTGTCAGGACCATGTGAATGGCTTTGTGTGTGTGTGTTTGGCTGGTTTCCACGGAGAGCGCTGCACAGAGGACATTGACGAGTGTGTGAGTGGCCCCTGCCGCAACGGAGGGAACTGCACCGACTGTGTCAACAGCTACACCTGCAGCTGTCCTGTTGGATTTAGCGGCATCAACTGTGAAATCAACACACCGGACTGCACTGAGAGGTGTGTTCTACCATACTACGCATGCCTTTTTTGAAGTATGCAGTATGTACACTTTGCACAGTATGCGAATTTGGAGTATAGAATACCAAGATGACCTATAGATACAGATGAATACAAGAATGGTCTAGAAGTAATAAATGATGCAATATAACACCTTTCTTGACTTCTTTCTTGCCTTATTTGATTGGACTGGAAAAAGTTAAACATAAAATGCAAAAATAACATAAAATAATCATTTATTTCAGAAATGAATTAAAAATAATGAGGTCATGTGAAAAAAAACAACGTATGCTAGAATTTAATTTCCAACATTGCAACATTCACACAAGCCTCCTCAAATCATCTTACACTTGAATTGTTTGTTGTTGTTTGCATACAAAAATCTCAAATCTTTGTTTTTCTCCCTCTAGCTCATGTTTTAATGGCGGCACATGTGTGGATGGCATAAACTCGTTCTCCTGCGCGTGTTTGCCGGGATTTACCGGAAATTACTGCCAGCATGATGTGAACGAGTGCGACTCGCAGCCGTGCCAAAATGGAGGTACCTGTCAGGACGGATACGGCACCTACAAATGCACCTGCCCGCACGGCTACACTGGTCTCAACTGCCAGGTACACATACTCCTCTTTAGTTGAACTTTTTATTAAACTTAAATGCATTATGTAGGTGTATTTAATACTTAACTGATAAATAACTGATATTTTTGTGTGTTTAAGGGTCTGGTACACTGGTGTGACTCCATCCCCTGTAAGAACGGTGGCTCGTGTTGGCAGCAGGGGGCATCTTTTACCTGCCAGTGTGCCAGTGGCTGGACGGGCATCTACTGTGACGTGCCCAGTGTCAGCTGTGAGGTTGCCGCCCAACAGCAAGGTAACAATCACTTTTTGTGTGTGTGGTTATGTGCTATAGCAGAGTGTGAATTATCAGAGAATAAACAAAGAACAATTTAAAATAACTTTCACAGTTTTAAGTTAGATTCCAAGAATTTAGAAGTTTACCCACTTGAAAAGTCTTTGTTTCAATTGCGCACTGCTGGTATATTTTGTCATATTTGTCCTGCGCATATTAAATGAACTCTCTTTCTCTTAGGAGTTTCCGTAGCGGTTCTGTGTCGTAATGCGGGTCAGTGTGTTGACGTTGGGAACACGCACCTGTGCAGGTGTCAGGCCGGATACACGGGCAGCTACTGTCAGGAGCAGGTGGATGAGTGTATGCAGAACCCCTGCCAGAACGGAGCCACCTGCAACGATTACCTGGGAGGATACAGCTGTGAAGTATGAACAAGAAGACACACACCTGTGCCAATAATAATTGCTCATGCACAGCATTTATGTAAGGGATAAAGTGCAATCAGCCGGTCATTAGTACAAAATTGACTGGTTGATCAGGGCACCAACACAAAGCTATTTATTTGCATTTATCTGCTTATTACAAGACTTAAATAAATGAACATGAAATAATTATTTGAGTTTAAATTTATTGTGTTAAATGAGATGGGCCAAATGGCCTGGGACAGCAATTAATTATACAGTTTAGTGGTCGTCATTACACGCAACTATCTGACTGCAGAATTCCAATGTCTATCAAATGCATTGACCAATTAGAATCCAGTATTCAAGAGAGCCGTGTAATAAATGCCTTTCTATTTCAGTGTGCTCCTGGATATTATGGTGTGAACTGCAGTAAGGAGGTAAACGAGTGTTTGTCGCAACCCTGCCAGAATGGAGGAACCTGCATCGACCTCATCAACACATACAAATGCTCCTGCCCACGAGGAACGCAAGGTAACACACACACACAGGCTCGGATATACACACTTGCAAACCTCATTAAAAATGTTTGGAGAAAATTTAGTTTTTTTATTTATTTAAACATGGAGGTTAACAAACTTTTAGGATTTTGAGAAGTTTAAAACAAAAGTAATACTGTAAAATAAAGAAGAAATATTTTGTATTAAATTAGAAAAATGCAAAATAGAAGTGTTTTAATTTGTTTTCTCTGCCTGGCTTTTCAGGTGTTCACTGTGAGATTGACGTTGACGACTGTTCCCCGGCCGTGGATCCGTTAACCGGCGAGCCTCGATGCTTCAACGGCGGCCGTTGCGTGGACCGTGTTGGCAGTTATGGTTGCGTGTGTCTGCCCGGTTTCGTTGGCGAGCGCTGTGAGGGTGACGTTAACGAGTGCCTGTCTGACCCTTGTGACCCCAACGGATCCTACAACTGCGTCCAGCTCATCAATGACTTCCGCTGCGAATGTCGTACAGGATACATGGGTACGAACGAACCTAGAGATGCTCTTTTAATTTTTCTCCCCAATTTGGAATGCCCAATTCCCAATGCACTCTAAGTCCTCGTGGTGGCGTAGTGACTCGCCTCAATCCGGGTGGCGTAGGACGAATCTCAGTTGCCTTCGCGTCTGAGACCATCAATCCGCGCATCTCATCACGTAGCTTGTTGAGTGCGTTACCGCGGCAACATAGCACGTGTGGAGGCTTCACGCTCAACTCACCACACGCCCCACCGAGAGCGAACCACATTATAGCAACCACGAGGAGGTTACCCCATGTGACTCTACCCTCCCTAGCAACCGGGCCAATTTGGTTGCTTAGGAGACCTGACTGGAGTCACTCAACACGCCCTGAATTCGAACTGGCAACTCCAGGGGTGGTAGTCATCGTCAATACTCTCTGAACTACCCAGGCCCCTAGAGACGCTCTTTAAAACACAAATACTTGGGGTTGCGAATCAAATGGAATTGAACGATTCAGGTTCCTTAATGAGTTCAAGAGTTGTGAGTCTTTTTGAAATAATTTTTAAAAATAACTGGGTTATAAGTTTCATTTGTTTGCAAATCTGACTAGACTGGTTGCACTGTATGTTTGTTGTTGAGTTCAACCAACGAGGCTCCTGGTATTTTTCTCTCATCGCATTCAATTCAGACTTCAAGATCACAACTAAAAACATATTTCTAAAAAAAAATTTTTTGCAATGACAAAGCAAAATATTTTAGTATAGTGTTTTCCGCATTAGCGGAAGAATGTGGACATTAAAGAACAGTTAACAAAACCAAATTTCATAAATCATGACAATTCACCAAAACCATTTCTCTACTTATTTCCAAAAAGTAAACGTACCTTTGAGTCTGCTCAATATGAATCCAATAAGTGGTGTTGGGAGTTAGTGTTTTTATAAAATTTTTGTCAGGTTTCTAAATGTATTAAAATCGTTTTGTCTCTGTAGGCAAACACTGTGAAACTGTGTTTAATGGCTGTAAAGACACACCATGCAAAAATGGAGGAACATGTGCTGTAGCCAGCAACACTAAACACGGATACATCTGCAAATGTCAACCGGTGAGTAACAACAACTTAAAACTAGATGGCTAAAGTTTGTTAAGACAAACGTTGATTTTGGCTTGACTAAGCCTTTGTCTGAAAGTTTAAAAAAGAAAGTAGACTTTCAGAAAGGTAGATTAATGGTTAGATTTTGTATTGTATTGGTTTGTTTACATTTGAATTTCTGACTGCTGGAGTTTGAATTAATGAGCATTCTGTTGGCCCATTTGAACATTGTGTCAATGTAAGTCTATGGTATTTTTTTATTTATTTTTGATCGTCTGCTGTGTGTAAATGGTTATTCCGATCAGTAAGAAAAGATGTAGCAACGCAAGTCAGAACAGTCTGAAGGTCATGTGCCAATTTTGGTGGATGTAACTTGTCTGTAGAATAACAGTATGTTGCCATTGTCAAGCCAACATAATTAACCGAGCTGGATTTTCAATTGAGTTAGACTACATCTTTGACAAGGTTTACGTACTATTATTTCACTCTAACCTGTTGTATGTTGTCTCTCTTTCTGTTGTTCTCTCTCAGGGCTACTCTGGCTCCTCCTGCGAATACGATGCCCAGTCCTGCGGAACTTTGCATTGTCGTAACGGTGCTACCTGCGTCTCCGGCCACCTTAGTCCCCGCTGTTTATGCCCACCGGGCTTTAGCGGGCACGAGTGCCAAACACGGATGGACTCGCCCTGTCTGATCAACCCCTGCTATAACGGAGGCACTTGCCAACCAATCAACGAGGCTCCGTTCTACCACTGTTCCTGCCCTGTCAACTTCAACGGGCTGCTTTGTCACATCCTTGACTACTCCTTCAATGGTGGGCAGGGCCGTGATATAGCCCCACCTCCAGAGGTGGAGATTCGATGTGAAATCGCTCAGTGCGAAGGCAGGGGTGGTAACGCAATCTGCGATACACAGTGTAACAATCACGCATGTGGGTGGGACGGCGGCGACTGCTCTCTGAATTTCGACGACCCATGGCAGAACTGTAGCGGTGCCCTGCAGTGCTGGAGGTACTTTAACGACGGAAAATGCGATGAGCAGTGCGCTAATTCGGGCTGCCTTTACGATGGATTTGACTGCCAAAGACTAGAAGGACAGTGCAAGTAAGTGAAGCACAGACACATGTATACACAAACATACAAGAGGACAAATACCTATGGAGGATATTAAATTAACTGTTATATTTGTAATTCTGATTTTATTTTTTTATCTTTATTTATTTCTTATTTGAGGGATTTTTTTCTGCTCGGTGTTTTTTGTTTGTTTTAATTTTATTTTTGGTTTGAATTATTTTGCATTTTGTTTTATTTAAATTTTTTTGTGTATTTTGTTTTTTTATTTTTTATTTTATTGTATAAATGCCGCCTCCTAAATCTTTCTCTCTTTGTTTCTCTCTCCAGTCCACTGTATGATCAATACTGTAAGGATCATTATGCAGATGGTCACTGTGATCAGGGCTGTAATAACGCTGAGTGCGAATGGGACGGTCTTGACTGTGCTGAGGATGTTCCACAGAAACTCGCTGCGGGAAGTCTGGTTCTCGTGGTGCACATTCCACCCGAGGAGCTTCACAACCGTTCCTCGTCATTCCTCCGTGAGCTCAGTGGACTGCTGCATACGAATGTTGTGTTCCGTCGCAACGATAATGGAGAACCGCTCATTTTGCCATACTACGGTAACGAGCATGAGCTGAGTAAACACAAACGTGCCGATTGGACCGACCCTGCCCAGCTGTTGCAGCGTGCCAGGAGGAGCCTGACGTCATTCATTAAGCCCCGCCTACGACGAGAACTGGACCAAATGGAGATCAAAGGGTGAGTGAATGCAATTTCGACCAATAAAATCACGTCTTCTCGTGTTTATGCTCAAATTTGTACCTGTTTATATTTATACTAAATTGTTTGACTTAATTTGTTCTATATTGCATTATAGTTTTGTGTTATATAAAATAAATTGTTAACTTAAGTTAATTTATGTTTGCATAATATTGCATTGTATTGTATAATTTAAATTATATTGTATTATAGACTATATTTGTATTATATTGTAGTATTTTAAAAATACGTGTTTGTTGCAGGTCTATCGTCTATCTAGAAATCGACAATCGTCAGTGTTATCAGCAATCTGACGAGTGTTTCCAGAGTGCTACAGATGTGGCAGCATTTCTTGGAGCGTTGGCCTCTAGTGGGAATCTCAATGTTCCCTACATTATTGAGGCTGTAACCAGTGAGTACCCACATACACATTAATGTACTTTAAGGAACAAGTATGATTCAGTACACAGACACTCAATCACACCCGCAACATTATTAACAGTGCATGTATTTGCAGGTGAGAATGAACCTCCGAAGACAGATGAGATGTACCCCATGTTCCTGGCGCTGCTCGCTTTGGCCGTTCTGGCCCTGGTGGCTGTAGGTGTCGTGATGTCCAGGAAGCGCAAACGGGAACATGGACAGCTGTGGTTTCCAGGGGGATTTAAAGTGACCGAACCCAAAAAGAAACGAAGAGAACCGGTGGGAGAGGATTCTGTCAGACTCAAGTGAGTTTGCGAAAGTTTGATTCAAGCAGCCAAATCTCAAACTTTCATATTCTATTAATTATACTCAAATAACTTGTACCATTTTTTACAATAATTTACAGAATCTATTAGGCAAGACAAGCACATTTCATCGTAATGGTAATTCATAGTGCTAATGATATCAATTCAGAAGACCTTGTGCCTTAGTTGACAACGTTTCATGTGGTTGCAAATGCATAAATCTTGACGCAGTCCAAATGTAAAATGCAACTCGCTCTTTTTCCTCTACAAAAAGGGATTTTAGGCCGAGATGTCCAACATTTTGTAGCCATTTTTGCTACTGTTCCTTTAAGACGTCTATGTTATGACGCCTTTTTTGCATGGAAAATGAGTAACATTATTCACGCTTGGCAGGTTTGCTGCCATTGAGTCCAATGTGGATGCTACTGCCCAATCATATGATGTACTGTATTCCATAGTTATAAGACAAAAGAATAAATGATTTATGAAACTCAAAGTAACGACATGCAACTTCGTATCCTATCAGGCCTCTAAAACATTCTGACAGCTCTCTGATGGACGAACAGTTGAACAAGTGGGCAGAAGATGACGCTGTTAAACGCTTTAGTTCTGTAAGTGTTTAGCAAATAGTCTATTGGTTGTTATTATTAGCCTGTTGGATGAATAACTGTTTATATATGTGTGTAGTTTGAGGAGCAGTCCATTCTGGATATGACGGGTCAGCTGGATCATCGTCAGTGGACACAACAGCATCTGGACGCCGCTGACCTGCGTTTGAACTCTATGGCTCCAACACCTCCACAAGGCGAGATCGAGAACGATTGCATGGACGTCAACGTCCGCGGGCCTGGTGAGTGACCTTAGACCTTTTTGTCTTATCGTATGGTAGATGGGTTGATTGTTTGAAGCTTGTTTTGATTGTTTGGTGCCGCAGAAATAACACAAAAACACTTACATTTTCTTTCTCTCTTAGATGGCTTCACTCCGCTAATGATTGCGTCCTGCAGTGGCGGCGGTCTTGAGAATGAAAATGGCGAGGGAGAAGACGATCCGTCTGCTGACGTCATCACTGACTTCATCTACCACGGTGCCAACCTGCACAATCAGACAGACCGCACGGGCGAGACCGCGCTACACCTGGCTGCCCGCTACGCCCGCTCTGATGCAGCCAAACGCCTGCTGGAGTCGAGTGCCGATGCTAACGTTCAGGATAACATGGGCCGCACGCCTCTCCACGCTGCTGTTGCTGCTGATGCCCAGGGTGTCTTCCAGGTAATAACAACCCTACGGTCACCCAACACCCTAACCAACCAATGCAGATTACACTGAATTTATTTCTTTTCAGGAAAGCCCAGTTTTTAAAACATTGCCATGTGTTTGTTATAGATTCTGATCCGAAACCGAGCGACAGATCTGGACGCCCGCATGCATGACGGAACGACCCCGCTGATCCTGGCCACCAGATTGGCTGTTGAGGGAATGGTGGATGAGCTCATTAACTGCCATGCAGATCCAAATGCGATAGATGATTCTGGTATGAACACACATAACACTATCAAAAACACTCAAAGTTGGCTTTTCTTTAAATACACAATTTATGGACTATTCGAAGACACATGGATGTCCTCTCTAATTCAATCTTTTTGTCTCTGTAGGTAAATCAGCTCTTCACTGGGCGGCCGCAGTTAATAATGTAGATGCTGCTGTCTTTCTTTTGAAAAATGGTGCAAATAAAGACCTACAGAATAACAAGGTGAGTGTGTATGTATATAAGGAGTGTTTACATTTATATTTAACGTCACTCATTCAGTGTTAGTTTTCAGTTTTTTTAATCAATAATTTTTGTCTTTTGATGAAAATGTCCTTTAACTTTAGTCATATTCATTAATTTGAGTCAATTTTACTCTTGTCTTAAATGGCATATCATTTTAATCGACAAAAATAATATTTTAGCTGATGCTAATCTGTGAAACGATAAAAAAAAAAAAAAATATTAAACTGTAGCAGACCAAACTTTAATCAAATATTCAGATATTTTGAAAAATTTTAAATCAACTCACATTTATTTAAACTGTAACTCTTTAAGGTTTCATTCATTAACATGAGTTAATGCATTAGGTATCATGAACTAACAATGAACAATATATTGTTTATTGCATTTATTAATCTTTGTTAATGTTAGTTAATTGTTAGTTCATGTTAACTAATGTTGTTAACTAATGTTAACAAATGGAATCTTATTATGAAGTGTTACATGTATCAAACATATAAAGATTAATATAAATATAGTTAAATATAATTAAAGATTGATTGTTTAATTTTATTATTATACGTTAGTATAATTCATAATATAAATAAAATATAGTTAATATAATATTATATACAAAATAATATCCTTTACAATATAATTAATGTAATTAACAATTTAAAAAAAACATTTATATTATTTATAAATAACAATTATTAATGAACCAATTTTATATACTTAATTTAAGTGATATAATTAAAGGTTAGTATGTTTAATATGTAAGATTAAACCATAAATAACCATAGTAGTGGAGTATTTTTTTACTCGTCAAAAAAACAACAACATTTGTTTATTGTCATAAGGGGTCTTTTTTGTCTCGTTTTCATTATCATTTACAAAATAAAAATAAAAATATCATCAGCCAACATTTTCATCAGGAATTTTGTTGACAAGATTAACACTATGCATTACTTTTAAAATTCAACATGAAACTTTTATAAGTCAACATGAAATCAAATTGAACCATGTTTATTTCCTTGATACACATTCCTGGTGTTGAGGTTTGTCTTTGTAACTTGCTTCGCCTCTAAAGACGTTTCGTCTGGCTATTGGTTAATGTTAACCAATAACCAAATAGATTTTTAGGCATTGTTTAAGGCTACTGTTTTGGGTAATGCAACCTTTCTAAACTCTTACCAATATTTAATGCCTGTTAGCCTCCATAATAGGTTTTGAATATTCTGTTTCATTAGGAAATGCGTCACATTACGGAAGTCAAATGAGTTGTGAATGTCGTTTCATGTTGACAAGAAAGACACTCAACTCAAGACACTGTATTTAGTGATTTTAACAACACATGAATACATCAGAAATGGTGTATAATTGATCTTTGTCTATATGTCTTTGTCTTTATCTATGAGTCCAAATATTGACTGTATCTGTGCTTTTGCAGGAGGAGACGCCTCTATTCCTGGCCGCTCGTGAGGGCAGTTACGAAACCGCAAAAGTCCTGCTCGATCACCTGGCCAACCGTGACATTGCTGATCACCTGGATCAACTCCCTCGAGATATCGCACAGGAACGCATGCACCACGACATCGTCCGTCTATTAGACGAATACAGCCTGGTCCGCAGTCCACCGCTGCCCCTATCGCCGCCCCTCTGTTCTCCGAACACCTACCTGGGAATCAAACCCAGTCCGGGTGGTGCCAACAACAACACCATGGCCAAGAAGGCACGGAAACAGGGAGGTAAAGTTGTAGGAGGGAAGGATGGAGGTAAAGAGATGAGAATTAAAAAGAAGAAGGGTGGAGAGGGCAAGAATGGAGGCATCATGGAAGTGGGCGTTCTCTCGCCAGTTGGTTCGCTGGAGTCGCCTCACGGTTACTTATCTGACGTGTCCTCACCACCCATGATGACATCACCATTTCAACAGTCCCCACCCATCACTTTGAATCAACTTCAAGGATTGGCCGACTCCCACATGGGCGGAGCTCATCAGAGTATGGGCAAGCCGTTTGACCCTGTACCTCCTCGCTTATCCCATCTCCCAGTGGCTAACAATGGGGGCGGGGCTCAAACGGGGGCTTGTGATTGGCTGCAGAGGGTGCAACAACAGCAGGCAGGTTTCCAGGCTCTTATACCCACACTGCACCCTGCCACCACCATGCCGCAGGTCATGGGCTATCCGACGATGCAAAGCAGCCATCTTGGCACGCCATCGCACATGATACCTAACCACGCCCACCAGAATATTGTGACCTTGCAGCACCAAAACTCTAGCTCCGCCCTCTCGCACCACTTCCTGGGAGACCTGAGTGGGCTGGGTCTTCAGTCAGGCTCAGGACACGCCCCCATCCAGACCATGCTGCCGCAGGAGACCCAGCGCATGGCTCTGCCCATTTCTAGCACGCAATTCCTAACTCCGCCTTCTCAGCATAGTTATTCCAACCCCATGGACAACATGCCCAACCACCAACCGCAAGTTCCTGACCACCCTTTCCTCACGCCCTCCCCTGGCTCTCCTGACCAATGGTCTAGCTCGTCTCCACATTCCAACTTGTCTGATTGGTCAGAGGGGATCTCAAGCCCGCCCACCAGTATGCAGATGAACCATATCCCCGAGGCCTTTAAGTAGGCGGGGCTTCAGCCTCAAGAAGCTAGTTGCAAAAGGACTGAATTTACAGAATAGTCTCTTTAAATGATTTTATATATTGATAAGAACTAATTAATTTTGTATGCTAAGAACCATTTTTATTGATTTTTGTATTTATTTATGTGCTTTTTTGACTAAAGATATGAGCTATTTTTTATTTATACCATTTATTTCTATTTTTGTTTTGATTATTAACTGCTCAGAAATTATTATGATGCTGCCAGAATTTTTTTGTATTAATTTTGGTGTTACTGTTTTGAATAAAAATTTCATTATTCGACTTTTATATGATCCTTTTTTACCAATTTTGAAGTAGAAAAAGAGTCTTAATATTGTCATGCACTCATATGGACACGTGCACACATACATGCACATACCCTCCACAAATATGTTTTTGTACTTGAAAGAGAGTCATTTATGGATGAGTTATGCTATGTTACTGATTATTGTCTCTACACTGTTCACTGAACACAAGCCATCAATAGGTTTGTGATGGAACTGTTCTGAGTTTGTGTAGAACCCAAATGTTTATCCCATGGTACCTTGCTTCAGGTGTTTTGGGGAACTTTTTCGCATGTAGCATAGTGATCACTGTTATTTATTGCCTGCTGTAGACATGTAGTACATATTCTAGACATGTATATGAGTGTGTGTGTGTGCGTGCGTGCGTGAGAGAGATGGGTAAAATAATGCAGATGTTTGTAAAAGTGTGTTTGTGTGTCACAATGTGGTGACATCATCAGGTTCCAGACTTATGTTTTATAAATGCAGATCAGATGTTGTAATGTTACTGATGACATAAAAAGACCTATATGCTTATAGTTTGTGTGGAGAAAAAAAAGTATTTTGTTCAATAATTTTGTAAAATATCCTTCCTTGACACAATAAAGGACACCTTTTGGTGACATTACTTTTTTAAATGTGTATAAAGTATCAACTGATCTGCCTTTAATATATAATAATAATATCTTTATAGAATAGTGATATATTGAGTAAAAATAACCAACATTTACTTAACTTGCTTCAGTTCCACCCAACACCTTGGCAGTTCTGAGTAAAAAACATTTGCGGCTAGACTAAAATAATTTAGGGCTCGAGCCTTTAAAATATAATTATTTGAGCTCTGAATGTTTTGCCCTGGCGACACCCCTGCTAAATTTAATAAGACTATAAAACACCGTATTTTATATAACACAGGGTTAAAATAGGGATAAACAGCAGCAACTGACAGAATATTTTAGTTAAGAAAAGAAGGCAAAGTCCCTTAGGTTGCGTAAGGGCACAAGTGCATCAGTGAATCATTTATGTAAACGTTCATTTACATGAACCATCCGAACTAACCAATTCACAAAAATGTATTGGAGTTCCTAACGCTAAATTTAAATGAGATAAATATAAGTTAGTAGCATCACTACTTTTAGTAGCTCCCCAACACTGATTTAGACAGACTACTGTAGATAGATGATGGACGGATAAATGACAGACAGATAGATGATGGATGGATGGACAGACAGATATATAGATAATGGATGGATGGATGGATGTATGGACGGATGGACAGATAGATGACACAGACAGATAATGGATGGACAGACAGATAGAGGATGGATGGATGGATGTCAGACAGATGAACGGACGGATAGACGACAGACAGACAGATAGATAATGGATGGATGGATGGATGGATGGACAGACAGATAATAGATGGATGGATGGACAGACAGATGAACAGACAGATAGATGACAGACAGATAGATAATGGATGGATAGATAGACAGACTGACAGATGATGGATGGAAGGATGGATGGATAGACAGACAGACAAACAGATAAATGGATGGATGGATGGTCAGACGGATGAATGGATGGATAGACGACAGACAGATAGATAATGAATGGATGGATAGACAGACTGACAGATAGATAATGGATAGATGGATGGATAGATAGACAGACTGACAGACAGATAGATAATGGATGGATAGACAGATGGATGAAAGGACAGATAGACAACAGAGATAAATAGATGGATGGATGTCAGAGAGATGGCTGGACGGATAAACAACAGACAGACAGAGAGATAATGGATGGATGGACAGATAGATGACAGACAGACAGAGAGATCATGGATGGATGGATGGATAGATGACAGACAGACAGAGAGATAATGGATGACCAACTAAATAACTAAATTCTCTCTCAATCTTATTTTAAGAAAAGCCATGCACAATGTATGCATTCTATATTTAATAATGTAAGATTCCTAAATTTGCAGCTAAAGAAAAAGCATTTTCATGTAATATTATATAATCTCTAGTATTTCTTTATAAAAAGGCTGTGATGGATTTTAGTCTCCCACGTAGTGTTATGAGGCTATTAAAAAAAAATGCTGTTGTGCCCATACATCTCCGGATACCTGAGTGGAAGTACTTTTCCCAGGTTGAAGTGGAACCTGTGAGATTGACTGAATTAATCTCTCACACTCCTCAATTGACAATTTAAAGCCTGAAACGCAGTGCACGAACAGAATAAAGCACCTGCAACTCCTCCATTTACACACTGGTAAAGTACATTCAAATATAGATCTAAAATTATAACTATGCCATGAAATACTGTATAAAATATGAAAGGATAACAAGTTCAGATGCAGTATTACACCAACACAGTCATTCTTATATATATTCTCTCCAGTATATATGAGGTTTGCTTACAAAGAAGGTCTGGATGGACAAAAGTATTGTTCCAAACTTCTCAAACCTGTTATTACCATTCCATCCTATTTAAAGACAGACAAGCCTTAAAAAGAGAGTAACTTTTAGTTTGTGTTTTGTTCCTGTCAGTAACTCAGTTCCTGTGTGGTATTGTTCAATTGATTCAACTTGTGTAGTGAACTGGATGTGTTTGATTAATCTGTATGTCAGTTGACAGACTGTAGACCAACATTATGAATGATGAGTTTTAAACTTTAGGAATGGTGAAAGACCATATTACAGTCAGTAGATTTGGTCTCATCACAATCAAACCAACTCAGACTTCATGATAATCCCAAATCTTATCTTGCATTTGTGCACACTACTTTCGCACACTCTCCCTCAATATGTGTGTGTCATACACAACACTAAAATGCATCTGTCACCTAACATGAATCGATGGTTCCCAGTATTCTCAGCATGGGTTCAGTTAAGAATACACAATTGATTAGGTCAGTATTAACCAATTGCCCTCTGTGATTCAACAAGGCACACAGCTGCTGTCTGAAGCAGGGGCGCTGTAGAGCTATAGAGAACCTTCTGATATCTTTTCCAAAATCTTGGATGAGTGTGTGCTGTGTTTAGATAATGCATTGTGATCTTAGTTATTTGTAAAATTAATATATTATGCAGCATATTATGTATTTTTCTTTTTTTAAGTGTAGAAAATTTTGCATCAAAATTGACTGTCTAACTGCAAAAATAATTTATAACAAATACTAAGAAATTAATTTGATGTCATTTTTATCAATTAAAATTTTCACTCAAATTGTTGTTTGTGATGATACAATTTAAAATGAAAAATATAAAAGTATTAAATTCGAAAAATGCTAAATAGAAGTGGTTTCACTAGTGCCCTCAGACTTTTGGTCTGATGAATATCAATAAAAAACATAATACAATTGGCAAATTATGCAAATAAAAAACTACATTTCTTGCTACTTGCCTGTTTTAACACAATTCTGCAGCCATTAAATAATTTTGCAGATCTGTAAGAAATAAATAAACAAATATTATCTTGTGATTTAAGAATTTTCCATAAACAATAATTAAAAGAAAATATTACAAAGAACAAGTTGACATCAGTTCTTAATGGTTAACAAAACAAAAAACAAGGGGGGCCTGGGTAGCTCAGCAAGTATTGATGCTGACTATCACTCCTGGAGTCACGAGTTCGAATCCAGGGCGTGCTGAGTGACTCTAGCCAGGTCTCCTAAGCAACCAAATTGGCCCGGTTGCTAGGGAGGGTAGAGTCGCATGGGGTAACCTCCTCGTGGTCGCTTTAATGTGGTTCTCACTCTCAATGGGGCACGTGGTGAGTTGTGTGTGGATCGCGGAGAGTAGCATGAGCCTCCACATGCTGTGAGTCTCCGCGGTGTCATGCACAACAAGCCACGTGATAAGATGCACGGATTGACTGTCTCAGAAGCGGAGGCAACTGAGACTTGTCCTCCACCACCCGGATTGAGGTGAGTCACCACACCACCACAAGGACCTACTAAGTAGTGGGAACTGAGCATTCCAAATTGGGAGAAAAGGGAATATTATTATTTTTATTTTTTGTTAAACCCCAAGACAAACAAACAAAAGGGCAAGAAGTAAGACAACATAAAATGGGATGACACTAACCAATAATGCATTAAAATGATAAATAAATAATCATAAAATCATAATAATCAATAAATCACCCAAAAAAGAAAATTCTCTCATCATTTACTGCCATCCCAGATGTGTATAACATTCTTTCTTCTGCAGAAGATAAACAAAGATTTTTTTAGAAGGATATTTCAGCTCTGTAGGTCCACACAATGGTGGCCAGAACATTGAAGCTCCAAAAAGCACAAAAAGGCATCATAAAAGTGTAAGACTCCAGTGCTTTAATCCATGCCTTTAGAAGTAATATGATAGGTGTGGGTGAGAAACAGATCAATATTTAAGTAATTTTTTTACTATAAATTCTTCTCCCTGCCCAATAGGTGGCGATATACATGAAGAATGTGAATCGGCAAAAGCACAAAAAGAAGAATTTGAAAGTGAAAGTGGAGATTTATAGTTTAATTAAAGTTAAATTTGTATCGGTTTCTCACCCACACCTATCACCTATCACTTCTAAAGACATGGATTTAACCACTGGAGTTTTATGCTGCCTTTATGTGCCTTTTGGAGCTTCAAAGTTCTAATCACCCATTCTTTTGCATTGTATGGACCTACAGAGCTGAGATATTCCTCTAAAAATCTTCATTTGTGTTCTGCAGAGGGAGGAAAGTCATTCACATCTGGGATGGCTTGACGGTGAGTAAACGATGAGAGAATTTTCAGTTTTGGGGTGAACTATTCCTTTAATCTCACATATTTTGCTGGATTTTTTGATAACAAGACTTGATATCATACACAAGTACATAAAACTTGTCTAAAGATGTTTAGATATTTTTACTGGAAAAGAAGACAAAATATTCTGAGTAAGAAAATATGTTTTGCTGTGAAATTACCAGTTATGAAATAAATGGATATGCTGTAAAACAATGAAAGGAATGATTGACATCATTGGTTTTGGGGCCATTTGCCTGAATCATCTCACGACGCTCCGGTACGCGCGCACGCATGCGCACTGGCCCTTCATGGGCGCTCAGTATATATCCATAGTGACAATAACACCGGGAGAATCCACCGACGGCGTCTCCCCATGACAACGGCAGCCAGACAATCTAACAGCGTCCGGATGGCGGGAGAGCCACGTGCAAATATGCGTTTTTGAATTGTTACATTTTTTAAACACGTTTCATCAGTTTACGTCATAATTCCTGTATATATTTGCGGCGCGTCCTGCAGTTGTCATGTAGCGGAGGCCGCGCTGGATTGGATTGCGTTGCTGGGTGGGGAGGGGGACTGATCAGACGGCTGAGACATCTCTAATCAAAAGCATCGGCAATATTCGGACATTTTCAAAGCTGGATTGTGGATTTCCCGTGGGGTTCAAGGTAATTTGACCTCAGATTGTCTCTTGATGATGTTCTGTCTTTTGGCCGCTGACAGGTGCACATATATTAGATCTCTGTGATAGTAAAGCAGTCCCATTCATTCATCATATCTCGTTTTCTCACCATAATTTGTTGTGCATTCATTAGGGATTGATTGCACATGGATGCACATGGAAATACAGAATGTATAACGCCTTATAATTACATTATTTTAAAGCTTACACTCATCACTTTTCAATAATCATTCATCGATTATGTCTCGTGTCATACCAGTAACTGAAACATTGCATTTGTACATTTATGCATGTGATATACCATTGTATTTACATGGTTTTTAAATCAGTGATGGTACTAGATGGTACTTCGATATGTACTATGATACTCAATAATTACCATTTTCAATACCATTGTATTTACATGTTACCCCAAGGTACATCAAATAATACCATGGTAAAGTCATCTTAGTGCCATGGTAATTTTTAGAATGCTTGCAAGGTGTTAGCTGTCTTTACACATTAAAGAAATAATTCGATTTAAAAATGAAAATTCCAAAAATGTCGTTCCAAACCCCTATGACTCTCTTCTGTGGAAAACAAGAAGGGGATGTTTAGCAGAATGTCCAGGCTGCACTCTTCCATATAATGAAAGTAGATGGTTACTACAGCTGTCAAGCTCCAAAAAGGACAAAAAATACCATTAAGTAGTAGTCTATATGACTTGTGCACTGTATTCCAAGTCTTCTATAACCATACGACAGATTTGTGTGAGGAACACACTGAAATTGAAGTCATTAATCCAACCCAGTCTCATAGTTTGAGTGTTACAATAACAACATTTTGGGGGCCTGGGTAGCTCAGCAAGTAAAGATGCTGACTACCACACCTGGAGTTGCAAATTCAAATCCAGGGCATGCTGAGTGACCCGGTTGCTAGGGTGGGTAGAGTCACATTGGGTTAACCTCCTTGTGGTCGCTATAATGTGGTTCTCACTCTCGGTGGGGCACGTGGTGAATTGTGCGTGGATGCCGCGGAGAATAGCGTGAATTGTCTACACGTGCTAGGTCTCCACAGTAACGCTCAACAAGCCACTTGTTAAGATGTACGGATTGACGGTCTCAGACGCGGAGGCAACTGAGATTCATCCTCCGCCACCCGGATTGAGGCGAGTCACTACGCCACCATGAGGACTTAGAGCGCAATGGGAATTGGGCATTCCAAATTGGGGAGAGCCCAATTTCTACCATTCATTTAAATAGAAGTGGCCCGTCTCTGCTAAATAGTCTCTGCTATTACTCACACACTGCTATGTTATGATATCGAAACACTTTTAATCTGACGCATCATTTGAAAAATGACACTTTTTAATGCTTGTATTACAGACCCACCTACATTTACACACTTATTCCAACACGATTAGCTTGCACGCTAGCTCACCTCATAGAGCTAGCGCAAATATTGGAAAATTTGGTTGCAAATGCGAGTGATTTCCTTGCATTGTAGTGGAGGGTTGCGCATAGAGTAAAAGATTGATATTGGGGTTTAATAAGCGATATCGAGATCATTCAAACTAAGATCGCGATGCTTTGGAAAAACTGTATTTTTACCCACCCCTAATTTTAAGCGAAAAGTGCAGCCTGGATATTCTACTATGTTTTCAATGACTCTTGTGTTGTGCACTGACAATATTGTGTATGTTTAGGATGGATGGAGGAGCACTGGCAGATGGGGACGGTGGCCAGCGAAGAGTGGATTCGGTTGAGGGGGGCCTTGAAATTGTTCCTCTGGAAATGTATGACTCAGCTCGGGCCAAGATAGAAGCCAACCTCCGCTGGCTGTTTGCCAAAGCTTACGGTGAAGGTACGTGCATTTCTCACCCTCACTTCTGTACAGTGGTACAGTGATGGTATCAGATAGTAATACTATGGTTCTTTGATATATAGGCTACCATGATACTGAAATTAAGGAAGAATGGTATTTTTGTTTTTACATGAATTTCAGGCCCATCATAGTATTCCATCTGAAACCATGGTACATGTCCAAAGAACATTGTAGTACTATGGTACATTTCCAAAAATCATAATATTACCATGTTAAAAAAAAAACATTGTATTACTATGGTACTTTTAGGTACTGTTTTGTGCTGGGCGCAACACACTTGTTACATCTGTCGATGTGATGCCCCCTGGGTTGATGGCCTTGAGACATGGTCAATGGCAAAAAGGGAATTGTCTAGAATGAGCCTAAAGCCACAGAGTGTAATGGCTATGGCTCTAGTCTGACTTGGAGAGAAGTCTGCAAAGTGTGTGTGTGTGTGTGTGTGTGTGTGTGTTTACTTATAGCAGACCATCTTGGGTCTTATCAGAGTACAAAAATACCAGCATCAGTGTGACATCACTAATCCTGCAGACTGAAATAGCTGTGAGTGATTATTACAGAGCACCTGTGTGTGAATGTGTTTGTTCATGTGCAGTGGCTGAAGGTAACATACACTGCATTGTAGTAAGCACAATATGAAGACTCAGAGATCAACAGAAGATACACATTTTAAATCTGCTCTTTCCTGGACTCAAACTTACAACCTTTTGACCTGTGGTCCAATGCGTTAACCACTGGGCCGTTCAGTTGACACAGCTCAAAAGTGCCAAAGAGCCATTCCAAGCTGAGTGCAGCAGGTTTTAAATAAAAAAAGAATAATATAATAATTACATTTAGAAATGTATCTCTGCCAATTTCAGAAAACAGAAAAAGGAAGCAATGATACATTAATAGTTTTGTTTAAATTGACTAAGCATTTTGATCACTATGTGACACTCCAAATTGCTTAGTACCCTCAGGACATGATGTTGAAGACCCCTACCAATTTTAATTCAAACTGGACAAAGTGTTTTAAATATGCATTACCTTTTCCTATAATTCATAATGGCGGAGGGGTTATATGGCTGATGTTGGAAAAATTGATATTGTTCGAAATCCTCATGACCCAAGGAGTCCAAAGACACCAAACTCATATTTGTAGGACAAATGTTTCAAGTTACAGTTACAGGCAAAAATATCATATTTTAACATTTCTTGACCCATAGGTAGCGCTGTCACCAAACTTTGCATGTTACCTCTGATCATTGTCCTGATAAAGCATAACCAATTTTGTTTAGAAAGGACAAAGTATTGCCGAGATTCTGCCTCAAATCCATTTTAATTTTAACTTTGCGTTGGCATAATTTCTGAATGGTAACACAAATTAAAATGATTTCTGGTCAGTTCTGTGCCGCTTGGTCTGGAGATTATTTTGAGCCATCGTTTGGACAAATCGGACAAAGTTTGAAGGACGTGAAAAGTTTAAACTGTAAACGACATAATCCAAGATGACATCAAGAGGAGAGGAATCAGACAAAAAAAGAAATGTGTCTCTAGGACAAACGGTTCAAAAGATACACGCCAAAGAAAAGTGAATTTTTGAACTGGTGGTGGCGCTATACAGTATGACCTAGAGACCCCAAATTTGGTATAGGGGCTATTCGTGCCCACCCCTATCAGTGTGCCAAATTGAATCATGTTCTTATGTACGGTTCATAAGGCTGCTATAGACTCCCAGTCAGAATAATAATAATAATAATACTAACAGATACAATAGTGGCTAGTCCCTTCGGGACATGGCCCCTAATAAATAAATGACAGTTTTTATTATAGGTCATTTTATATGGTATCAGTAATCTCCATTAAAGCTAAAGGTGCATCAATAAATATAAATTTTGTCTGATACAATAGCCGATTATTAAATATTATGAGCATCAGCTGATATTTGGGCCGTGCATATGCTATAGTATTTTATCTTAAAAAAAAAAAAAAAGAAGAAATAAATGTTTTTACTTGGACACTGATGACGATGTGAATCAAAAATGTTTTGTTCTTGCACTTTATGACCTCCAAATAAATAATCTTTAAGATTGGTTCTATGGATTTATTATTGAAAATAATATAATAATAATAATAATAATATTACTCTAATAATACTAATATTGAAAATGTATTTTGCATGCTTTTATATTAATTATATAGATTAAACAATATTGACAACTTCCCTTTGTCATGATTTCTTATAGATTGTTCCATATTGATCTCATGGATATGAATGAGGGAAACTGATCTAAATTAAGCACTGCCTCTTTAAGAAGCTTGACCTTTTATATTTATTATATATGGTGTACTACCATACTACTGTATTTTTTGCAGTATGTAAATTGTATGTACCAGGGTGACGAATGAATGTGAAGTAGTCTAATTTCCGCCGTAATATTTTTTATTTTATTTAGATTTTTTAAAATGTTCTCCCCTTTTCTCTCCAATTTGGAATGCCCAATTCCCATTGCTTACTAGGTCCTCGTGGTGGCGCAGTTACTCACCTCAATACGGGTGATGGAGTACAAGTCTCAGTTGCCTCCACGTCTGAGACCGTCAATCCACGCATCTTATCACGTGACTCGTTGTGCATGACATCGTGGAGACTCACAGCATGTGGAGGCTCATACTACTCTCCACGATCCATGCACAACTTACATCGCGCCCCATTGAGAACGAGAACCCCTAATCGCGACCACGAGGAGGTTACCCCATGTGACTCTACCCTCCCTAGCAACCGGGCCAATTTGGTTGCTTAGGAGACCTGGCTGGAGTCACTCAGCACATCCTGGATTTGAACTCACGACTCCAGGGGTGATAGTCAGCGTCAATACTCGCTGAGATACCCAGGCCCCTCAGCTGTAATATTAAACATCTGACTCATTATTTCATTGGCCTGTCAAGAGTTAGGACATTTTAACACAAAATTGGATCACAAAACCAGATAACTGGCCACTCAACGAATTAAACATGCACTGTAGGGAGGTCAACTGACAAAAGCATGCTACTGTTTAAGCTGTTTATTGATGCATACTGTGAACTATTTTATGTATTATTTTTTTATGGAGTATACAGTAGTATATATTGCATAGTATGCATTAAGCAGTACACTAGTATTCCAATCCAAACAGAGCCATTGTTTGTTTTTAGCATATTGACCTTTCACTATAAAAACATCTTTTACATTCATATATTGTAAGTATAGGCTACCTTTCAATAAAAATAATTCTGTATCTAAATGCACAGTTGTGGCACATGCTGGTAGTATTTCAGAATAATGTGATGTGATAGTATTTGACTGATTGCCCTTTCAGGGTTTGTCTTCAGTAGATATAAGACCCCAGTGGACCTCACTGTTCAGCTAACGCAGAGATTAAGTCAAATTTGATGTGATATTCAGTGTTTTTAAGGAGTTTTCCTTGTATGATCTTTGTCCAGGGTGGAAGGTGTGGTCTGTTGTCATCGCAAGGGAAACCCTTTGTGTGTGTGTGTGTGTGTGTGTGTCTGACCCATTTCTGACTGTCAGTCTTTATTTATTAATGAGAAGTGGTACACACATTCAGTGACACATACACACAAACTTAAACATGATAACCTGTCTTTAAACACTGACGTGTTTGGAATCACTAGATTGATTGTTTTTACACACAGGAATATAAAGAATCAGACACTAAAATACTGAGATATCAGCCAGGCCGATTAATCAACCCATATTTGGCCGTTTTGAGATTATCAGAATTGGCTAATTAATATAAGTGGTCAGTTCTGAAATCTACCAATATTCTTGTCAGTGCATATTGCACGTTTTCTGTTTTCAAAAAGTTTTAGTGAATTTTAGTTTAATGGTCATTGACAAATAAGGTTGTCCAAGGTGATTAAAAATAAGATAGCTTTTGAAAATCCAGTTCAAAACACACAAGTTTGTATAGATGTAATCTTTGTGTTCATGTTGCTTTTTTAAAAACATTTATAGCATTTTCTACAACGAAATTGGTTTAAAGACCTGTAAATGTAATGTGGTGTAATCATCAATTAAAGGGCATCTTGAATACATGAGTGCACACAACATGAATGTTTTCAGACATATTTTTTAAGGAAAAAAATAAAAAATAATAATATGTGTGTATGTATGTATGTATGTATGTATGTATGTATGTATGTATATATATATATATATTTGTGTGTGTATATGTATATGTGTGTGTATATATTCTTTTTTAAAAGAAATACCGGATAAAACATTACTCTGCAACATTTTCTTATTTCAAAAGTTTCACATTTTAATGAGACTTGTTTTTATTTATTTTCTTTTACTGTCTCCGGACGGTTACACCACACAACACTTTTTACTTCAAGCATTAAAAAAAGAAAAATATCAAAATGACTTAAACTCAAATTGAAAACATGTGCATCATAGTAGAGGTGTAGTAGAGGTGTATTCATCACAGTAGAGGTGTATTCATCATAGTAGAGGTGTAGTAGAGGTGTATTCATCACAGTAGAGGTGTAGTAGAGGTGTATTCATCACAGTAGAGGTGTATTCATCATAGTAGAGGTGTATTCATCATAGCAGAGGTGTATTCATCATAGTAGAGGTGTATTCATCACAGTAGAGGTGTAGTAGAGGTGTATTCATCACAGTAGAGGTGTATTCATCACAGTAGAGGTGTATTCATCATAGTAGAGGTGTAGTAGAGGTGTATTCATCACAGTAGAGGTGTATTCATCATAGTAGAGGTGTATTCATCATAATAGAGGTGTAGTAGAGGTGTATTCATCATAGTAGAGGTGTATTCATCATAGTAGAGGTGTATTCATCATAGTAGAGGTGTAGTAGAGGTGTATTCATCACAGTAGAGGTGTAGTAGAGGTGTATTCATCACAGTAGAGGTGTATTCATCATAGTAGAGGTGTATTCATCATAGTAGAGGTGTATTCATCATAGTAGAGGTGTAGTAGAGGTGTATTCATCACAGTAGAGGTGTAGTAGAGGTGTATTCATCATAGTAGAGGTGTAGTAGAGGTGTATTCATCATAGTAGATGTGTAGTAGTGGTGTATTCATCATAGTAGAGGTGTATTCATCATAGTAGAGGTGTAGTAGAGGTGTATTCATCACAGTAGAGGTGTAGTAGAGGTGTATTCATCATAGTAGAGGTGTATTCATCATAGTAGAGGTGTATTCATCATAGTAGAGGTGTAGTAGAGGTGTATTCATCACAGTAGAGGTGTAGTAGAGGTGTATTCATCACAGTAGAGGTGTATTCATCACAGTAGAGGTGTATTCATCATAGTAGAGGTGTATTCATCATAGTAGAGGTGTAGTAGAGGTGTATTCATCATAGTAGATGTGTAGTAGTGGTGTATTCATCATAGTAGAGGTGTAGTAGAGGTGTATTCATCACAGTAGAGGTGTAGTAGAGGTGTATTCATCACAGTAGAGGTGTATTCATCACAGTAGAGGTGTATTCATCATAGTAGAGGTGTATTCATCATAGTAGAGGTGTAGTAGAGGTGTATTCATCATAGTAGATGTGTAGTAGTGGTGTATTCATCATAGTAGAGGTGTAGTAGAGGTGTATTCATCACAGTAGAGGTGTATTCATCATAGTAGAGGTGTAGTAGAGGTGTATTCATCATAGTAGAGGTGTATTCATCATAGTAGAGGTGTAGTAGTGGTGTATTCATCATAGTAGATGTGTAGTAGTGGTGTATTCATCACAGTAGAGGTGTAGTAGAGGTGTATTCATCACAGTAGAGGTGTATTCATCATAGTAGAGGTGTAGCAGAGGTGTATTCATCATAGTAGAGGTGTATTCATCATAGTAGAGGTGTAGTAGAGGTGTATTCATCACAGTAGAGGTGTAGTAGAGGTGTATTCATCACAGTAGAGGTGTATTCATCATAGTAGAGGTGTATTCATCATAGTAGAGGTGTAGTAGAGGTGTATTCATCACAGTAGAGGTGTAGTAGAGGTGTATTCATCATAGTAGAGGTGTATTCATCACAGTAGAGGTGTATTCATCATAGTAGAGGTGTATTCATCACAGTAGAGGTGTAGTAGAGGTGTATTCATCATAGTAGAGGTGTAGTAGAGGTGTATTCATCACAGTAGAGGTGTAGTAGAGGTGTATTCATCACAGTAGAGGTGTATTCATCACAGTAGAGGTGTAGTAGAGGTGTATTCATCATAGTAGAGGTGTATTCATCACAGTAGAGGTGTAGTAGAGGTGTATTCATCATAGTAGAGGTGTAGTAGAGGTGTATTCATCACAGTAGAGATGTAGTAGAGGTGTATTCATCACAGTAGAGGTGTATTCATCACAGTAGAGGTGTAGTAGAGGTGTATTCATCATAGTAGAGGTGTATTCATCACAGTAGAGGTGTAGTAGAGGTGTATTCATCATAGTAGAGGTGTATTCATCACAGTAGAGGTGTAGTAGAGGTGTATTCATCACAGTAGAGGTGTAGTAGAGGTGTATTCATCATAGTAGAGGTGTAGTAGAGGTGTATTCATCATAGTAGAGGTGTAGTAGAGGTGTATTCATCATAGTAGAGGTGTATTCATCATAGTAGAGGTGTAGTAGAGGTGTATTCATCATAGTAGAGGTGTAGTAGAGGTGTATTCATCATAGTAGAGGTGTATTCAAGTAATTGTTTTGTGTGGATAACTTGACCTAGATCTGGACAAAAAAAATTAAACAAAAAATGACCCTTAAAATAAGTGATAATTATTGTATTTTTTACTTACATCAGCCTGCTGACTTGATATCAATATTGGCTATTAAAGGACCCACAAGCAACCGGGCCAATTTGGTTAGGAGACCTGACTGGAGTCACTCAGCACACCCTGGATTCTAATTCACCAGGGGTGGTAGTCAGAGTCTTTACTCGCTGAGCTACCCAGGCCCACAAATATTAGTATTTATTGTGAAAAACACTACAAAAATAATTTTGTAAAAGTGTATAAAACAACAAATAGTGTTTTAAAGCAGCTTTACAGAAAATAGTGAATTACAACCCTTTTTTCTTACAAATAAATGTTTTTTGTCATAATATATGACATTATATGCCAATTTATTTTTATTTCTCTATTTATTTCTTACTATGGCTTTCAGTACAATAAAGTAATTGTGAATAAACCAATAATTTCAGAATGAAACGGTAATCATTTCAAATAATATAATTTTCTTTAAAAAGTTTGAAATCTCCTGCACTAGCTGTACCCAAAGCTAACAGACATGGACTAAAAGGTGCAAAACTCCCATTTTAATTTCAAGAGGTCTAAAAACTCTACAAATGTTGGTTCTCTGCATTAGTCAACAGCAAATTCAGTAGATGAAATCTGTGTTAATGTGGTTCAATGTGTACCTTACAAAGAGAAGCAATTTCATTAAGCAGTTTCACTGGTTAAAGATAGTGGTACCACAGTAATCCCGATAGTCAGTGTTGTGGCCATCTATCACTAAGTGGATAATCTGTAAAAAGCACATTTCATGCACACGCGTGCGCACACATCTTCCTCTCACCAGGGGTTATTAGACAGTCTGCCACTGTTAATCTTCCTCAGGCTTAATCTGATTGGTTGACCTTTGACCTCTTAGTTGAACAAAACCTCAAAATGACCCTTGGTGGAAGTGGAAAAAAAAACATTCAAATTGAAAAATCTACACATGTTGTAGACAATCAAAAAAATAGCTGAGAGCAAAAATAGTAAAATAAATACTAAGAAATAAACGATGACTTCCAACTGTTCTTTTATAACTGCACTGGTGTTGGCATTAGCTGCTTATCATCTCGACTGTGCTCATTTCTCAGGTCTGAATCAAACAAACAGGTTCAAATATGAGAACAATTCTTTTGATGCTTAGCTACATTAGCATAGTGGTCCGATTAGCAGTTAACTGTAATTAGCGCTAGTAGAAAAAGAGGCGAATATATAATCACATTGAGAGATCGCTCTGTGCAGCCCATGTCGTCATTAAACCCAGAGAGAGCTTTCTGTGGTGTTTGTTCGATTCAGTTTGTGTGTGGTTTGGCTAGCAGGAAATTAGCCTTTGACGCATTGCTAAAAACAGCTAATCTCCAGATCACCTGTCTGACACTTTCGTTTTCTTTCTGTCTGAAACCCTGATTGTCCTCTTGATCTTTGTTTCTCAGAAATCCTCGAATGACTCTGAAAAAATTATATATTTTACAAAAAAGTGTGTTAGCGTTAAACACGGACAAAAGATATGGATGACTCATCTTGGGGTTTATACATAAGTTGCTCTCTAAAATGAGACCGTCCCCTCCCACTTAAATTATACCAAAAAAGACAAACATTATGACTAAAACAGAAACTCTGTGGAAAATGAACTCTGCCTGTGTTCATTAAAATTCTGTTATCATTTACTCACCCTCATGTTGTTCTAAACGTGTGTGGTAGGGATGAGTGCTACTACTTATTTTCTTATTTTTGATCCGATACCAAGTACTATAGTGGTTGTGATTTTGATTCATTTCACTGACTCGATTCTTTTGATTCCATGCACCAAAAAGATTCGTTCATTGACCATATTTGCAAGTTAAGCCTTTGCACCTGTAGATGCCGACAGATGACCGTCTTCTAATTAATTGCATGGAACCAAAAGCAGTCATTCAGGTCCAGAACAAGTCTAATTATCCTTAATTAAAATTTGCGTGTCTGTATTCTACTTAGAGACTTCAGCACTGCAGAGTGTTTAAGCATCATAAACATTTCCCCACAAATTACAACAAATGCATAACTTTATTTTTATTTTTTATTTTATAAATAAATATCTTTTTCTCCCCAATTTGGAATGCCCAATTCCCAATGAGCTCTAAGTCCTTGTGGTGGCGTAGTGACTCAATCCGGGTGGTGGGGGACGAATCTCAGTTGCCTAAGACTGTCAATCCGCGCATTTTATCACGTAGCGTGTGTGGAGGCTTCACGCTATTCCCTGCGGCATCCACGCACAACTTACCATGTGCCCCAACCGAGAGTGACCCACATTATAGCAACCACGAGGAGGTTACCCCATGTGACTCTACCCTCCCTAGCAACCGGGCCAATTTGGTTACTTAGGAGACCTGGCTGGAGTCACTCAGCACATCCTGGATTCGATCTCGCAACTCCAGGGGTGGTAGTCAGCGTCAATACTCGCTGAGCTACCCAGGCCCCCAACAAATGCATATCTATCATACTGTGAACTGCTGAGTATGGCTATTTGTCAAGCTATACGGTCATATCTCACTTTTATTCATAAATCATCCGGCTCCATTTTTTGTTGAACACGCTATTGAACTGAGTGAACGACGTCCAACTCCTCCTCTTGTTCAGCCGGTCAGCTGATCCTCATTCATGATGATTGATTCATTTAATTCGGTTGTGAACGAGTTTACCAGTACATTCAGTTCGTTCATGAATGACATGACTGACTGGTTCAGTGTAGGGGTGTATTCTTTCAGTGGGTCAAACCAGTGATATGCTCCTTCACAGCTCACTCTTGAATACTATTGGCTCTGGCTAAAGTCAGTCTTTCAAAGCAACACAAATGGAATTTGCATGTGTATAAATGTACAAAGACACTTAATTTAGTTTATACACAGTAACCGTTATGTACAAATGGCAAGTCTTATTGTTCCTATATTTTGTCAAATGCTGGTCTTAAATAGACACTGAAAAAGTTCAAGAAATGCCTAATGATATCTTACACTCTGCTCCAAAGCATAACATTTCCATCTGTTATTCATGTCCTTTTAACTGTATGGTCCTCGGTCATAAATTGGGGATTCTGTTTTGTGCATACTATGAACTTGTCTTAGTGCATTTCAACTCTTTCCTTATTTAATGAGATTGACTCGCATGTTGAACTGAATGAACGACATGGCTCCTCTTGTTCAGTCGTTCAGAAGATACTCTTTCATAAACAAGATGACTGAGAGAGTCATTCATTACGTTCGCGAATGACTTTACCAGTACATTCAGTTTGTTCATGAATGCCGTCTCATCTTGTTCAGACTCAAACTAGTACTAGTTCAGTGAAGGGGCGTATTTGTTCAGCGGGTCAAACCAATGATATGCTCCTTCACAGCCCGCATTCGAATGCTATTGGCTGTCTTTACAGGCATGAAAAGCAGCTCATTGGCTTTGAAAGGGAGATACGTCAGTGAACGAGAAACACGAGTCAGTGTATGGAGGTGACCTTAAAAGACTGATTCATTCAGGAACGAAACATCACTAAACTACTATTAATATCAATTTTAGTGATACCAATACTGATATACATCAACAAATTTTTTTTTTTGTGTGTGCAAATTCTGAGGATGAAATGGGTAATTTTAAACATGACATAATCCATATACATTACAGTATATTCTTTTTACAAGTATAGGTCTGTCTGTGACTGCTTGTGTCTTTCAGCATATCTGCACATTAAGATGAGCGGAAGGAGAAATAGTTCCTATCCTATGCTACTTTTTGCTAATGTATTTCTTTTTTTTTTTTTCACTTTGAAGCTTATGGTATGCCTTAATTTACATGGTAAGTAAACAATAAAATCACTAGTTTAAAAAAACGTCGATCCACCATATAACTTTCTATCTTCTTTGGAACACAGAAGATGATGTTAAGCAGAATGTGAGCCTCAGTCACTATTCACTTTCATTGCATATTTTTTCCCATACAATTAAAGTAAATGGTGACTGAGGCTGTCATTTTGCCTATTATCTCCTTTTGTGTCCCACAGAAGAAAGAAAGTCGTACAGGTTTGGAACAACATGAGGATGAGTAATGCTCACAGGATTTTCATTTTTGGGTGAACTGTCCCTTTAAAGATGTAAAGTGGTCATTATTTACTCTTGTTTGACTGTATATAATTACTGAACCCTCTCTCTTTGTTTGTCTTTCTCTCAGAGCACATCCCGACTGACCTGAGGGACCCGTTCTACACGGATCAGTACTGTGTGGAGCACATAAAGCCTCCGGTTTTCTCTCTCCTGCTGTCTTCAGAGCTGTACTGCAGGGTGTGTGGGCTGCTGCTGAAGGGCGACCAAGCATCTGCGCTCACCTCCCATCAGGCCGTCATCCAGACGCTTGCACGGCGGGGAATATATGCCAGAGAAGCCGACGACACACCCGTTTCCCACGATGACCTCTCTTCCACCCCTGTTAAGATGGTTAGAGAGTGATTTTGAACTTTTAGATTAAGACAGAAGAGAGTGTTAGTGGTCTTGTGTCGGGATTTTGAAGTTTATGTAATGGTGGCTGTGTGTGTGTGATTTTTGGAGAGGTGCCTTTGAGGACAGAACTAAGCACAATATGACCATCTGTTAAAAACCTGCTGGGTTGTTTTGTGTGTGTGTGAGAGAGAGAGAGGTGTGGGACCTACTCATCTCCATTTACGGTCTCTATCCGCCACATAGATGCACGGCTCCTTTGCTATCTGATAAAAAAAGCTTTCAAAAACATACTGTGCTATTTCCATGATACCATGGTAATATCATGTTTTTTTTGGACGTGCACCATGGTAAAACCACAGTATTCTTTGAATAGTCTTGTGTAGCCAGACTTTTGATTATCAGCATTACAGCTTGTTCTGGCCATGAACCGCCCAGTTAGACAGAATGAGAATGTTCTTTTTAAGAGGACTCAAGTGTGAACACCTTTTCTTGAACAGTATTTCTATTGGCAGTAGAGCATCTTTACACATGACTTCATTTAATTTTGGTCAAAAGGAAACACTAGTTTATATATATATATATATATATTAATAATCATATCGCAGTTCAAATCACAATCGCACTATTTTGCAAAATAATTGCAATTAGATTTTTTTCTCCAAATTGTGCAGCCTTACTCTATACTGCCTACTATTTTCAAAAAATAGTATGTACTGCACAGTATGCAGTATGCTAGTATTGCATTTGAAACATCGTCTCTCAACATTCATTCTCTCAACATATTATTTATGCAAATAAACATCTATTCTGTTACATTGATGTGTATATGTCTGTGTCTGTGTCTGTGTGTTTGGGTAGAGTTCTCATATTCCTCTGATTGACGCTCTGATGATGGCGTATACAGTGGAGATGATGGCTATAGAGAAAGTCGTGACAAGCGTCAAACGCTTCTCAAACTTTTGCGCATCTAAAGAACTCCCCTTCAGCATGGAGGAAGCCATGCTCTTCTGGATTAACAAGGTCTGTCTACTCTTTGTGATAAAGCAGAATGATTGTCTTGTATCTTTAAAGAAATAGTTCACCCAAAAAATGAAAATTCTCTCATCATTTACTCACCCTCGTGCCATCCCAGATGTGCATGACTTTCTTTCTTCTGCTGAACACAAAAGAAGATTTGTAGAAGAATATTTCAGCTCTGTAGGTCCATACAATGCAACTGAATGGTGACCAGAACTTCGAAGCTCAAAAAAGAACATAAAGACAGCATAAAAGTAACGCATACAACTTCAGTGGGTAAATCCATATCTTCAGAAGCGATATGATAGGTGTGTGTGAGATACAGCTCACTATTAGTGAAAAAGTCCTTTTTACTAAAAATCTCCACTTTCACTTCCACGTTCTTCTTCTTTTGTTCTTTGGCTATTCGCATTCTTCGTGCATATTGCCACTTACTCGTCGGGCTGATCAAAGGTGGAGATTTGTAGTGAAAAAGAACTTAAATATTGATCTGTTTCTCACCCACACTTATCATATCACTTCTGAAGTCATGGATTAAACCACTGGAGTCGTATGGATTACTTTAATGCTGCCTTAATGTGCTTTTTGGAGCTTCAAAGTTTTGCATTGTATGGACCTACAAAGCTGAGATATTCTTCTAAAAACCTTCGTTTTTGTCCTGCAGAAGAAATTAAGTCATATACATCTGGGATGGCATGAGGGTGAGTAAATGATGAGAGAAATTTCATTTTTGGGTGAACTATTCCTTTAAAAGGCAAGAAAAATCCTATTTCCCATTATATGTCTTCTTTATGTGGTTGAAACGGCATCTGGCAAGTTTTTAACTGTATGAATCGTGCATGTATTTGTATTTTCTAGGTCATTTTGAAGACGAGAGAGCTCTCTGAGAAGGAACTCAAGATGAAACAGCCGCTCATTGATTCGCCGTGCCATCAGAAGGTATGACCAATCACAAGCCTCAGATGGAGTTCCACATCTAAAAGTAGAATAACTCTTAGAGCTTTAGCATGCAGGCCTGTATTCTCATTGTTGATTGGCTGGTTCACTCGCTGTGCATTTGACACAGTTTAGCCCTGTTCTCTGATCAGATTTTGACTGCTTTTAACAGATCTGATCCATCTGTCTCTCTCTTTCTACCTCCATTTGTGTCTGTGTTCAGAACGGAACACTAGCATACTACATACTAGAGGTCGACCGATAAGTAAGGTGGTGGAATAGGCTGATAACGGATTAATCGGCCAATATATATATATATATAAATTTTTTTTTTTTTTTTTTTTAAATAGATCTATAGAATAATAAAAAGTGTCTTATTCTTTTCTTACTATAAAGGGTGCAGACATTGAGGCTGCAAAATGAATAAAATCCCAAAACCAGTTTATTGTGCAACCAAAATCCCAATAATAACCAGAGAAATTAAGATTTGGTGCAAAACGTGGGACTTTTTTTACTTTAAACAATACACCAGGGACTCTTATTTTGAAATTGCAGAGATTTGGCTCTGTTATAATGCTCTGTATGTAAATATTTACCAAATTAAGCTTTTTATAGCCTATAGATTCACCAGATAAAGAGTTGTGTATGTATATATTTCACCAGATGAGGTTTATTGATGAGGAATAAAAATAAATTAGGGGAAAAATTTAAAACAAAATATGGACAACTATCGGCATATATTTTTTCCGATAAAATAGAGATTAATCAGTAAAACCGATATATTGGTCTACCACTACTACATACTGTACACTATACACTGTATACTACCTACTTTCTTTTTAAATAGTATGTGAAATAGTATACAGTATGCACCAGTAAACAGTACACGTCGTAGTATAATGGCCTCAATAAGTTGCATGCCAAGGGGGCCTGGGTAGCTCAGTGGTAAAATACGCTGGCTACCACCCCTGGAGATCGCTAGCTCACTAGTTCGAATCCCAGGGCATGGTGAGTGACTCCAGCCAGGTGTCCTAATCAACCAAATTGGCCCGGTTGCTAGGGAGGGTAGAGTCACATGGGGTAACCTCCTCGTGGTCGCTATAATGTGGTCCGTTCACAGTGGAGCACATGGTGAGTTGAGCGTGGTTCTGCAGTGGATGGCATGAAGTCTCCACACACGCTATGTCTCCGTGGCAATGCACTCAACAAGCCACGGTCTCAGACGCAGAGGCAACTGGGATTCGTCCTCAGCCACCCGGACTGAGGCAAATCACTTGCTTTGTGCTTTTTTTTAAAGAAAAGGAGGAATGTATCGAAGTTAACTTTTCTGGTAATCAACATTATGCCACAAATGCTGTCGATTGAGCTGAACTTGTATTGAACCCGGAATATTCCTTTAACTTTTGAGCGTCCCATCCAATAATAAGTCAAGGAAGAGATCTTTCTCCTTTGATGGCCATTTAAAACTACCTGTATATTCTGATATTTCAAATATACAATTTTATTTCATCATAGTAGATTTTTTGGAGGGCTCTTTAAAGTGTGAAATGGAATTTTGATACAACTTTTACTATTTCTGCCATATCTCGTAAGAGTAGGATGTTAGTATGCTATTCTGAACATAGCCTCACTTCTTGACATTTAACCTTTCACCTTTGACCTGTTTTATGCTCTTCCTGTTTGTCTCTCTTGCCCCGCCCCTTCCTGTCTGATAGTCTCCCTCAAAATGGTACTGGAAACTCGTGCCTGTAAGTGCCACAGCGCTCCCTATGTGTCTGCCGCGACATGCTCCGAGCATACGACTGTATTGTCATGTTTGTGTGTGTTTGTTTGGGAGGAAGGGTGTGTTTATGAGGCACTCATATCATTTTGCATACAACCTCATGCGTTCATCCCTGTCCATCTCTCTCTCTCTCAGCCTGATCTCATGAACGCTTTGGCCCATTGCATGCTGGAGCCAGTGGAGTTCTCTCGTGTGGTACAGTACTCACACACACACACACATAAACTCAATACTCCCTGTCTTTCAATCCGTCACACCCTCACTCATCCATCTGTCTATCCATACATCCACGCACCCTATCAATCTTCATAATTACCTTCTCTTGATTTTTGTTTCACTTTACCTGCACTTAAAGTAGCATTAGCGTATAACTAGATCTGGATTTCCAGAAGATAACAGCAGTGCTTGTAAGGCAGCGAAAGAATAGTGTTTAAGTTTTAGGTCGGTTTTAGTTTTAGACTTTAGTTCTTTGTAATATGAAATGCTGCATCAGAGCTGCTTTGCCGTTGTCTTGACACTAAGCACACTCTTGTTTTCTGTCAACTGTAAATGAAAATCAACACATAAGATGACACTGTCTTTGCAGAATAAAGGTGGCTTTAGATGGTTAAATAGAAATGAGAAAGAAAGACCAATCACTATTCAGTATGCAAACAATTACGAGAATGAATACCATTTGCAGTAAGTACATTTTACCATGGTGTCATAGTACATTGCTGGAATCTGAAATTATCTACGAAACAACGTTTAAAGGGATAGTTCACCCAAAATGAAAATTCTCTCATCATTTACTCACCCTCATGCCATCCCAAATGTGAATGACTTTCTTTCTTCTACAGAACACAAATTAAGATTTGTAGGTTCATACAATGCAAGTGAATGGTGGCCAGAGCTTTGAAGGTCCATGAAAGCACTTAAGGGCAGCATTCAAGTAATCCATATGACTCCAGTGGTTTAGTCCATGTCTTCAGAAGTGATGTGATGAGAAACAGATCAATATTTATGTCCTTTTTTACTATAAATCTCCACTTTCACTTTCACATTCTCCTTTTGTGTTTAGCGATTTACATTCTTTATGCATATTGCCACCTACTGGGCAAGGAGGAGAATTGTCATGAGGATGAGTAAATGATGAGATAATTTTATTTTTTTTTGGGGGGGGGGGGGGAGTGAACTGTCGCTTTAAATTGAGTCTGTACGTGAAGCTTTTTGCTTAATAATTTTTATAGAATATTGGGAAGATGTAACGAGAATTTCAATACTTTGCTGCCTTGCAAGCACTGTAATTAATCGGCACTAAAAGCAATCAGTACTTTTAGATGCATATATATGTACATTATAGTGTCAGGTAAAATTTCATTCAAGAACTTCTGAGTTTTGTGTTCACTGAAGATGTTTCTCCACCCACCCGAGTGCCTTCAGCAGTTCAGCTACAGTAGTGTGTGTGGATCTGTGCTGTAGTGGTAAAGAAGCTTTTGGGGGGCTTGGGTAGCTCAGCAAGTATTGACGCTGGCTACCACCCCTGGAGTCACGAGTTCGAATCCAGGGTGTTCTCAGTGACTCCAGCCAGGTCTCCTAAGCAACCAAATTGGCCCGGTTGCTAGGGAGGATAGAGTCACATTGGGTATCCTCCTTGTGGTCGCGATTAGTGGTTCTCACTTTCAGTAGGTAGCGTGGTAAGTTGTGCGTGGATCGCGGAGAGTAGCATGAGCCTCCACATGCTGTGAGTTTCCGTGGTGTCATGCACAACGAGTCACGTGATAATATGCATGGATTGACTGTCTCAGAAGCGGAGGCAACTGAGACTTGTCCTCTTCCACCCAGATTGAGGTGAGTAACCGCACTACCATGAGGACCTAGTAAGTAGTGGGAATTGGGCATTTGAAAATGGGATAAAAAATTTTTTTTAAAAGAAGCTTTTGAACATCAGCTGGGACTGTTTTATCATGTTTCAATCAAATTTGACTCTTGATTTTACTTGAATATGAATTTTCTCATTTAGTTTAATTCTATATTGATGCATTTTAATAGTGAACTACCTGAATTTACAGCATAATGGTTTGTCTGGTACTTAATATATTTCATCATTGTTTGTTAGTGATAAACATTTATATCTTTGCAACTTTCCAAAGCAAGACTTTTCTCCATTTTTGTGACACACCTTGCATGAAAATAATGTTTTAAAGTGAGTTTGTATGTGTGAGAGACTGTCTGCATGTGTCTGACCTGTGTTAGATGGGTTTGTAATTCCTTCCCTGCTGTCTGTCAGGTACGTTACCGTAGAGATCACCTGTCTGGACGTCCTTTTCCTCACCTGGCTGTGATGGAGGATTTGATGAAGGATGTGTGTGACGGGGCGGCACTTCTAACGGTTATCCACTTCTACTGCCCTGAATACATGAGACTAGATGGTATATACTCACATTTATTTATTTATTTATTTAGTCAGTATGAATTCAAAATGGAGTAAATAATTTTCTTACTGAGTATATTTGTCATGTTTTTCAGTATAAATAACAAAACATTCTTAAAACAAGATGTACTTGAGAACCAAAATGGCATTAGATATTTTATTTCCAGAGAAATGTAGTAACAGTTATGCTTTATAACAAAAAATAAATGAATAAATCATTACCAATGGGGTCAGAAAACAAATTAAACCCCACCAAAATTAAAATTTTCTCTGAAAACAAGATTTAAAGGGATAGTTCACCCAAAAATGAACATTCTCTTATCATTTACTCACCCTCATGCCATCCCAGATGTGTGTGACTTTCTTTCTTCTGCAGAACACAAATGAAGATTTTTAGAAGAATATCTCGGCTCTGTAGATCCATACAATGCAAGTGAATGGTGATCAGAACTTTGAAGGTCCAAAAATCACATAAAGGAAACATAAAAGTAATCCATAAGATTTCAGTGGTTAAATCCATGTCTTCAGAAGCTATATGATAGGTGTGGGTGAGAAACAGATCAAAATGTAAGTCATTTTTTACTATAAATCTCCACTTTCACTTTTACATCTGACAGTCACATGTGGTGCCTGTTTAGTTTCACTTTCACATCTGAAAGTGAAAGAGGAGATTTAGGGTAAAAAAGGACTTAAATATGGTTCTGTTTCTCACCCATACCTATCATATCACTTCTAAAGATATAGATGTAACCACTGGATTCGTATGGATTACTTTTATGCTTTCTTTGTGATTTTTGGAGCTACAAAGTTCTGGTCACCATTCACTTGCATTGTATGGACCTACAGAGCTGAAATGTTCTTCTACAAATCTTTATTTGTGTTCTGCAGAAGAAAGAAAGTCATACACATCTGGGATGGCATGAGGGTGAATAAATGATGAGAGAATTTTCATTTTTGGGTGAACTATCCCTTTAATATCTCATGCAATTTTGCTTTTTGCTGTGTATTTACTCTCATAAAACACATTCCTGATCTTTTTGTGTTGCATTAATTCATCAGTACATGTTATTCCAAAGAAGAATATGTTTGCCTTGGTAATCCTTCATCAAAATGTAATAATTTTCTCCGTCTCTGATACAACATTTCTGGTTCAATTCTGTAATGGATCGGACACTTTTCACAATCCGTGTTGGATGGAAAAAAAAGTCCTGCTATACATTTTTTTTGTCTTGTTGAAGATCATGTTTCTCCGGAAATACATCAGATTTTGGAAGTAAAATGGGTTGTGAGCACTGTTTCATGGTGACTTAAAAATGCATTATGATGATGTTGTTTTATCTCCTTTTTTAGACATATGTCTGAAAGAGGTGCCCTCGCTCCCAGATAGCATGTATAATGTCCATTTACTACGAGAGTTTTCTAACGAATACCTGAACAGGTGTTTTTATCTGCATGCTGAAGATCTGCTCTACGGCCCACCTGTACTCAAGGTTAGACCAAGTTCCTGTCTGGCCTAATCACATACACACAAACACAATAGTCTCCAGAACATGGCTTTCACAACTGACGACTATTAGTGTATAACTGTTTTTGTTCTTTCAGCATAACGTGATGGTTTTCATCGCTGAGCTGTTTTGGTGGTTTGAAGTTGTGAAGCCGGACTTTGTAAAGCCAAGAGACCTACAAGAGATTAAAGATGGTGAGGAACAAGTCGTTCTTAAGATGGCAATACTCTTAGATTCACAGATCTTCCCTTTGTTAGCCTTACGTCTTCCGAAAAATGGCAATCTAATAATTGTTTAATTGAATATTTATTGTAAAATTGTGATTGACACCCCTCCGATCTGATCTGACAGTGAGACCGTCTCTTCAGCCAAAGAGTGTCCGCCCCCACGTGCCCATATCCAGTGCCACCAAGCGTAGCTTCTTAACGCCCTCCCCTTCAGCCGATTCATTGTTGACAAGTGCTAATCCTGACGGTTGTATGAGGTATTACCTGCATCCTGAGGAGTCTTTGTCTGTGTAAGTCTGTTCCATGTGTGTCAAAAGTTCATGTTATTATTGTTATGGCTAGTAATAGACCTATATATCGGCTATGCCAAGTTTTCTACCAATAATTGGTTATTTAGAGATTTTGAGCATCAGCTGATACCCTGATGCCCGCTTGTCCGCTTAACAGAAGCGTTTGGAGCCGTTCACACTGAATGCGTTTTGCACCCAACCTCGCTAATTTTCAATCGTTTTTCACTATAAACATGCGCTAGACGAATGTTTTTGACTATTATGCCCTGTCTTTGCTGTTTTCTTAGCGTCTCGAGCAACGCTGCGTTTTTTTAGATGTCGTGTCAAGTAAAAAAGAACTTCAAATGTTAAAAACGCTCCTCGAGACACCTGTGTTCTGCGTTACGCTGCACCTTACATGAACATGTTTGGTCTGAATGACCCTTTACATTACACGTGTGTCAGTTAAAGGGTTAGGTATCGTAAAGATGATGTCTTTAACAATATACAGTTATTTTATTACTTTTAAAGCCCCCCCCATAAATAAATAGTCCTTAACTTTGGTTAAGTATTTGATTGTTTTTAAAAAACCACATTAACAAACTTGATGAAAATTAGTTACAGTATTAAAAAAAAATAATTGGGAAAAAATGGAACTGGTTCTAAATAACAACAATTCCCTACTGTTGTAATTTACTAAATCTACTGCCAGTCTTATCATTATTTTGGATTGACTTTTGAATAACTATTGTGTAAAATAAGTGTTCAGCATTTTTATGCATGTCTCATTTGCCATCATTAAATTGTACTATATCATAAATATGTAAGAGATAATGTACAGTCGGTTGTTGTCACAAAATAACCTCCAACAGGGGTCTTGTATCAGCCTGAAGGGGTTTATTGTGCGATAACAACCGGCTTAATATACATTATCCAGCTTATTACACGGCTACCTTCCAAATCCATAAATACGTGAACATAAAATATTGATTTGCATTTAAATTATGTAATTATGTGTGAAGAAAGAAATCACTGAACAGCTAAATTCCACCACCGGTTTGCAACAGAGTTCTGTTATTGGTGTTTATTTTGTAATTAATGACTGATTGACTGCTCATTATCCAGCTCATTAAAAGACTTCTTGCCATATAAATAAATGCACATGAAACATTTATTTGTTTAAAATATTTTGTTAGCTTACTTGTAGAGATCACAGAGTGATCCGAGAAGCAGGTAAGATGACTCACAATACCTGGATGTGCGGTTGTTACTGAGAAATATCAGACCACTAGATGGCACCATTGACCAATCAGAATCGAGTATTCTAGAGAGCCGTGTAATAAACACACATAAAGCCACCCAACTTTCTAGTAGATGTCGGCATTGGCATTGCCCTTAACTGCTAGTTGAGGCTTTTTACATGTCGCTGTTTGACCTTTTTGCTTTAATATGAGTCTAAATTTATTTTTGTTTTAGTGTAAGGGTAGACTGTATAAAGCTCATATCTTGTTTTCCTCTCAGAACTAAGGGAAGCCCCGCCCACAGCCCCTCCTACCCGCTTCTCTCACTGCGACAAAGACAACAGAAGCCCATTCAGGGCGAGGAGAATTCAGGTAGCCACATTCTTATTCCTTTCTGGGTATTAGGACAATATTGTGTGTAACTTGGTAATATTCACTGTTCTGTCTGTTTTCCCTCTCTCTTTCATTCTCTGTGAGTAGAACTCAGAAACAGGTCAAACTCATTGTCCCATATGGATGGACCATTACTTGGATCACAACTTGCCTGGGCGGAAAGGAAACAAAGGTCAGGGTATGTAGATGGCATTAGGGCTGGGCGTTATGATCAAAATCTTATATCACGCTCAGTCTTAGTCATAATTCATTCTAACACCTTTTTTTAAATAAATATCTCTCTCGCTTGTTTTTTCTGTCAGGCGCATCTCTCAGATGGAGATGGACTGGGAACGTGTTTGTGGCGATAACGTCAGCTTGGCTCGTTCCATTAGTAAGGACAGTTTAGCGTCTAATGTCATTTCCATTACTCCACGACACAGAATCAATGGCCAGCCCCTCCCCCAGACAGGTCACTATGACAACCAGGAGGAAGAGGAGGAGCTTGTGGCTGTCAGTAACCCTGAGGGTTCGGCCAGATCTAGGGATGCCCAGCCTGAGAGTTACTTCTTAGAACCGTTGCAACCTGCGGTTCTTCGTCCAAATAAGGAGAAAACAGGAATTAGTAAATGGGAAGAGAGTGGTGAGGGGCGGACTCAAGCACGCAGGCGGGCGTACAACCCTACAGAATGCACACTCAACCGGACGTTTACTCCGATCGATAGCATAGAGCCAGAAAGGGCACGAACTGAGTCCCCTACGCAATCTGGAGGTTTCTTCCTGCATGACGACGCAGAATTTGTTCGTGATAGTCCACTCGGAGGTTGGGAAGACATCGCATCGGACTCGGAATTTGAGGAAGATGACGAAGTAGAAGATCAGGAGCGAGACCTTGCCAAAGCGCTGCTATTGCATGTTAGCCGGAAGTGTGTTAGCCGTGGAGACGTAGAGGAGGAGTCTGCGAAGCTGCGAGAGGACGTTTGCGTACAAGAACGGGATGATAAGGAAGGCGCGAGTGGACGGGCCAGTCCGTGCCCCAGCATGTTATCGCAGGCTAGCAGCACATCAACGGGCACTGGACGCATGACAAGTTTCGCAAAACAGCGTAGACATAAAGTTGGATTTCCTGATGGTTGCTACAGCACTGGCAGCTCTCAAACTACAACTCCTGATGGGTCCGAAAGTGGCCTCTTTCCATCAGATATGAGCCCGAGTACACCCTTTGGAGGCGCCCGACCCGGCCTCGCTTCCGAACTCGTCCACCTTCGCATGCAACTGGAGGAGAAACGACGTACCATCGAGATGCAGAAAAAGAATATGGAGACGTTGTCGGCACGCCAAAGGCTGCAATTGGGCAAAGCAGCGTTCCTGCATGTCATTAAAAAGGGAAGGAGTGACACACTGCCACACCCACTCAAACCAGAAATTGTGCCCAAAGAGAAAGAATTAGCAAAGGACGACACATACGTGGAAGTTCTTAAAGCCCGAGGCAAGGAGGCAGAGCAGTGCCCAAATAAAGAAATATTGCACGAGGGTACACTGGTAGCAGCCTCAGAGGTGGATAAGGACAATCGTTTGAGTGTCTCGAGAGGGTGTGACGTTTTGGACGGTGTAGGCGGAGAGCCGGATCTTGGCGAATGCAGCCGCTCTATCGAACTTTTAAACGAAGCCATTGGAGCAATTCAACAACAAATGATGCAACTGTCGCTGCAGCAGGACTTACTCATAAAACAGTCTGTTAAGTCGCCTCAAGAACACTCGCAAACACATGCAACCAAACCGAACACTGTGCCGTTGTTAAACGAAAACATACCAGAGCCACATGAGGCTAAGTCCCACCTCTTCGTGCAGTTCACAGAAACTATTTCCACCGCAACAAAGCGACCTCCGAGACTTAGCTCGAGTCGTGCGCTTCGGACGAAACCTACCGACCTCAAACTGAGCAAGGATGCCAACAGTCGCCCAAAAGTAAGCACTCTGACAACAACTGGTGACCCCAGGCCCTCACTGGGTGGCAGGACCCCCCAGGCTGAGAATGAAGAAGAGGGTGGGTCTAAAGAGGGTGGGCGTGGCTCAAAAGGAATCATTCAAAATACCACATTCAAACTGCATAACTCTGGAATACGGCGTGCTGACAGTCATGACTTGCCCCAAACTGAACTCCCCACTTTGGAACCTTCACCTGTGGATGCGACCTGGGAGAGGAACGAGTCTGGTGGCTCTGGGGAAGAGAATGTTGCAGGACCGTCTGAAGAAAATAGAAGCAAAGCTCAGCTTATTGAGGTTGACCTATCTGACCTGGCTGACCCTTCTGAAACTAGCACAGAACCTGACAGTGAACAGAAGCCTGGACTGGGCTTCTTCTTTAAGGTACCAGAGCATTTGCACAAATCTTTGCAGTCTGTTGTTATCCTGTTCTCCAGTCTATTATAATTATATTGCATTATATAATATCTGATTGGCTGAGCCACGTTCGAATTCTTTCCAAAGGCCAAAGTATACAGTACTTTGGTTTTTCACGTGCTGATACGTCTCGCTCGCAGTGCGTGAGTGAGCGTGATGCTAATTTCATTATTAACACAGTACACGCATCCCACCGAGAGCGAGAACCACATTATAGCGACCACGAGGAGGTTACCCCATGTGTCTCTACCCTCCCTAGCAACTGGGCCAATTTGGTTGCTTAGGAGACCATTCTAACTCACGACTCCAGGGTTGGTAGTCAGCATCTTTACTCGCTGAGCTACCCAGGCCCCATCTCTTCCTATTATTAAATAATCGTCTGATTGTGGTTATTTGAGAGAACCGCGATTATTGTGCACTTCATATTCTAATCTCATTTTAATGCCCAAATAGGGAAATTTTAAGCGAATATATAAATACCATAAACAGCGCATTTGTGTCTCATTCAGTTGAATTCCGAGCGTCACTGAGCCGCACCGTGGATCTCAACCAGAGCAGCTCCTGTCCATAACAGCGTGTGAAGTGCTTTTCAAGCTCTCTGATGTGCGCCCCGTCTGCAGAGGCTCAAGCCAAACTCCCACGTAAATATAACAGATATAAACTTTGATATTGAACGCAAAGTGCTCCGTGTTCACTTAAATTTAACAATCATGTAACTAAGTAGCTCCGCCCATAAATCTCATTGGTCAAATCCTTCACGTAGCTGCATATTAAACATCAATTATGCTCAGATTTTCGTTTTTATTCAAATTGATTAACATTTCATTAAAATTTGAGACCAATGCCTCAGATTTAATTTCGCATTTGTAGGATGATCAGAAAGCAGAGGACGAACTGGCTAAGAAGAGAGCGGCATTCCTACTGAAACAGCAGCGTAAAGCCGAAGAGGCGCGAATACGCAAACAACAGCTGGAGGTGGAGTCAGAACTCAAGCGAGATGAAGCCAGGTATCAGTCACTGTGGATCTAGTGTGTTTGTGCAAATGTTACAAAGTGAGAAAGATGCATTCAGGTACTATGGGGATTCTTAGATGCATTTTCTTTCTGTGTGTGCTCACGTCAGACGGAAAGCTGAGGAAGATCGTGTGCGTAAAGAGGAAGAGAAGGCTCGCAGAGAGCTGATCAAACAGGAGTATCTGCGCAGGAAGCAGCAAGAACTGCTAGAGGAACAGGGCGTGACCAAGCCACGCCCACGCAACAGGAGGCCACGCCCCAAATCACTACACCGTGCTGAATCCTCATGTTCTACTCGTAAGTATTCTAGAATCTAGCCTATTGTTTTTATGTGTCTATTTGAGACTATTAGTACATAGATTGTGCTCCTATACAAACTGTATTCCATATTAACTTCTCTCTTTCTCTCTGTAGCAGTTAGTCTGTGTTCTGCTCCCTCTGGATCGTCTCTCTCATTGGCTTCTGTTGCTACTGAAGGTGATAGTGTCACGTCAGGAGGGGCCAGTTCACACAGGTGAGTGTGGACAGTACATTACCCATGTGTGGTCCACTTATCAGGACTTACAGGGATAGTTCACACAAAAATGCTAATTCTGTCGTCATGTGCTTGACATCATGTCACTCGAAACCTGCATGAAATCTCTGGGTGTGCATTGCAGGGGCGAGTCAGTGGAATCTTTTCCCATATTGAGCCGAAATGCAAGCAGGAACATGGAGCGGGACTGGGACAATGGATCAACGGCTTCATCCATCACTTCTGTAGCAGAATACAACGGTGAGACACACATTTTCTCTCAAAGAACTACACCTCTTTTTGGATGCACCTATAATGATACCACGTTATGTTTTTTGTTTGTTCTTGTAAAATAACAGCGCATTTCAAAATTAACTAGCTTTCGGTTTGTTTTTGTTTTTTTGCTTTCTTTATCTCAGGGCCCAGGTTGTTTAAGGAGCCGAGCACAAAGTCTAACAAACCCATCATCCAGAATGCCATTGCTCACTGCTGTCTGGCGGGAAAAGTCAATGAAGCCCAAAAGAACGCCATTCTAGAGGTGAGTTCTGTTGCTATGTCAAGACAGTTCGGAATAGCATACTTCCATACTACTCTTACTATTTATGCAGTATACAGTATCTTCTGTATGCGCATATACAGTTGTGCTCAAAAGTTTGCATACCCTTGGAGAATTGGTAATATATGTACCATTTTTAAAGAAAACATGAGTGAGCAGGGAAAACACATTTCTTTTATTTCTTATGGGATTCATATTCAACTGTAGGTTATAACAGAATGGCACAATCATAAAACAAAACATGGCAACAAAGAAACAAAATGAAATGACCCCTGTTCAATAGTCTGCATACCCTTAGTTCTTAATACTGTGTATTGCCCCCTTTAGCATCAATGACAGCGTGCAGTCTTTTGTAATAGTTGTCTATGAGGCCCCAAATTCTTGCAGGTGGTATAGATGCCCATTCTCTTGGAAAAATGCCTTCAGGTCATGCAAAGTCTTTGGTCATCTTGCATGAACTGCAAGTTTGAGATCTCCCCAGAGTGGCTCGATGATATTAAGGTCAGGAGACTGTGATGGCCACTCCAGAACCTTCAACTTTTTCTGCTGTAACTATTGGAGGGTCAACTTGGCCTTGTGCTTAGGGTCATTGTCGTGCTGGAAAGTCCAAGAGCGTCCCATGTGCAGCTTTCGTGCAGAAGAATGCAAATTGTCTGCCAGTATTTTCTGATAACATACTGCATTCATCTTTCCATCAATATTCACAAGATTCCCTGTGCCTTTACAGCTCACACACCCCCAAAACATCAGTGAGCCACCACCATGCTTCACAGTGGGGATGGTATTCTTTTCACTATAGGCCTTGTTGACCCCTCTCCAAACATAGCGCTTATGGTTGTGACCATAAAGCTCTATTTTGGTCTCGTAACTCCAAATTACAGTGTGCCAGAAGCTGAGGCGTTTCAAGGTGTTGTTGGGCATATTGTAACTGGGCTTTTTTTGGCATTGGCGCAGTAAAGGCTTCTTTCTGGCAACTCGACCATGCAGCTCATTTTTGTTCAAGTATCGTCGTATTGTGCTCCTTGAAACAACCACACCGTCTTTTTCCAGAGCAGCCTGTATTTCTCCTGAGGTTACCTGTGGGTTTTTCTTTGTATCCCGAGCAATTCTTCTGGCAGTTGTGGTTGAAATCTTTTTTGGTCTACCTGACCTTGGCTTGGTATCAAGAGATCCCCGAATTTTCCACTTCTTAATAAGTGATTGAACAGTACTGACTGGCATTTTCAAGGCTTTGGATATCTTTTTATATCCTTTTCTATCTTTATAAATTTCCATTACCTTGTTACGCAGGTCTTTTGACAGTCCTTTTCTGCTCCCCATGGCTCAGTATCTAGCCTGCTCAGTGCATCCACGTGAGAGCTAACAAACTCATTGACTATTTATACACAGACACTAATTGCAATTTAAAAAGCCACAGGTGTGGGAAATTAACCTTTAATTGCCATTTAAACCTGTGTGTGTCACCTTGTGTGTCTGTAACAAGGCCAAACATTCAAGGGTATGTAAACTTTTGATCAGGGCCATTTGGGTGATTTCTGTTATCATTATGATTTAAAAAGGAGCCAAACAACTATGTGATAATAAATGGCTTCATATGATCACTATCCTTAAATAAAAGACAGTTTTTTGCTATTTTCAAAATCAATGCCAAAATTTCACAATTTCTGCAGGGTATGCAGACTTTTGAGCACATCTGTGTGTGTGTGTATGTATATATATATATATATATATATACACACACACATACATACATACACACACATATATACACACAGTGACTGGTTCGTTCTGAGCAAAAACTGTATTTTTTCATTCCGGTTCAAAAGTTCCGCAGCCAATGTTCCAAATGTTAACCAGTTAGGATGAAATAAAAGAACGGTTAATAACGTTCTTTTTAAAATGACAGCACTCTGCACTAAGGGGTGGGTAAAATATCAATTGTAGTGTTGCCAGACCTCACAAGAGAAACAAGCAATCGGGTCTGGAAAACAAAAAGCCCAAATTAAGCCACTTGCCTCACCAAAATAAGTGAAAATTAGCAATTAAAGCAATTATATTTTTCCTGTGTGGTGGATTTATCAGCACAGAAATTGTTACAAGCATACAGATAATTAACAGTTAAGTCTATTTTAATTACGGATCTGCTTCTCAGTCAAAACCCAGCAGTATCAAACTTGTGTTAACACATCATATCTTACAATAATTTAGTGAAGACTTGGAAACAACTGAGAAATATACTGTTTACTTTTAAAAATGTTTTCTTTGTATCTGCATTAACCGTGCATGTATATGTAGTAATTATACATTGTTTTTAAAAAGGTCTTCATTCACAGAATCTGAAATCCACAACAGGAAATTAGGCAAAGAAATGTGTGATGCAGAAGTTTCCTTCAGGTTCAAAGCACACGTTTAATTTTTTCAGGCAATACGAAGTGGTGTAGTTCCAAAAATGTACTGTGATAAACCCTTTGGTGTTTGGTTTCATGAAAAAATTATTGGAATGAAATTAACCGGTTATAACCTGTTGCCAGCAAAAAAAAAATCGTTTTTGGTTTTCAGTCCCTGCTTTACAATAATCTTTGATTGGATATTTTAGCACTGTATTAAGCCATTTTCAATGTTTTTTTATGACACCACATGACACATGAAGCCCTCAATAGGAAGGCTAAATGCTTGCTTGCTGCCTTTTTTAATGGTGATAGAAACAAGACCCAGAGCTGCGCATGCAAACCTGACCACTTGATGGTAGTCATTGTAACGGTGATGGTAACAATCAACAGATTTTTATTTTTTTTTAATCATACACGGGTATGGAGAAAAAGAACTTCAGACTTCACAAACAAGAAGATACTGAGCGTAACAACAAATTCAACAATAAAAATAAATAAACTTGCAAACAATGAAAACATACATTATGTATTCAAGCCTGGGGTCCTGGGTAGCTCAGTGAGTAAAGACGCTGACTACCACCCCTGGAGTCGTGAGTTCGAATCCAGGGCATGCTGAGTGACTCCAGCCAGGTCTCCTAAGCAACCAAATTGGTCCGGTTGCTAGGGAGGGAAGAGTCACGTTGGGGTAACCTCCTCGTGGTCGCTATAATGTGGTTCTCGCTCTCGGTGGGGCGCGTGGTGAGTTGTGCATGGATGCCGCGGAGAATAGCGTGAAGCCTCCACACGCGCTATGTCTCCGTCGTAACGCGCTCAACAAGCCACGTGATGCGCGGATTGACGGTCTCAGACACGGAGGCAACTGAGATTCGTCCTCCGCCACCTGGATTGAGGCGAGTCGCTATACCACCACGAGGACTTAGAGCGCATTGGGAATTGGGCATTCCAAAATTGGGGAGAAAAGGGGAGAGAGAAAAAATAAAGTATTTAAGCCTGGTGCATGCTGGGAACACCAGCTTCGAAAAGTTAAGTAAATTTTACTGTTTTTATTTACCTGTGAAATTTACTCAAATTAGCAAATAAATAGGACACGTTTTTCCACTTTAGGACTGAAACATGTTGATGCAAGAACAAACAATCATAAATTATATTTACTTATAAGCTAGAGCATTTATTTTCACATGTTTGAATTGAGTACAAATGTAGAATTTACTTAATATTTTCAAGTTCACGCTTAATCTAACTTATCTTTTCTGTTATATTTACTTCACCACAAAGTATTTGATTTGATTTATTTTTTCAGTGTGGTGGCATTTTTGCCCCAAACTCTCCTAAATTTCTGACCCTAATCTGACATTTCTTTATTGCCTAATTATTTGATTGGACTGTCAAAATATCCAGCATTTTATTTTTATTAAAATTGGATTAAAAATCCAAAGTAGCTGATTTCATTCCAGAGATGAAAAAAGCAGTTGCAAAATTAAATGTGCAACATGACATCAATGTAGCATACTACATATGAAATGTTAGGTTTGCATATTACATAAAGGTTTTGCATACATTAAAAAAGTATGCATTATACAGCATACTCTGATCCATTCTGATCATGGCCTCAGTTTGTCATTACTTTTGTAGTGAATAATCATAACAAAGACCTTTTGAGCACACCTTCATGTTCGTGTTCAATATGTAACAAGTTGTTGCTCTAAATCCACAGGAAATTGAACGCTGTGAGTCCAACCACCTGATAATCCTTTTCCGAGACAGTGGATGTCAGTTCCGAGCACTTTACTCGTATTCCCCCGAAATGGAGGAGATCCTCAAACTGAAAGGCACCGGGCCACGATCCATCAGCCGCAAAATGATCGACAGACTCTACAAATACAGCTCCGACCGCAAACAGTTCACCGTCATTCCTGCAAAGTCCGTCTCTGTCAGCGTAGACGCGCTTACCATCCATGGTCACCTGTGGCAGGCCAAACGACCGAGTTCCAAGAAAAAATCATAACCACTTCCTGTTGGCTCCTAGGATTGCTCCGCTGCTTTCTGATTGGCTACTGCACTATATTCCAGTCTCCTTTGAATTTAATTGCTCTTGAACTGCCAATTTTCTGGCGAGCAGGCCTCCTGATCTCCTAATGGTCCATGAGCTTCTTCATTTCTCATTTCCTAATGGACTCCTGCTTTCCTATTGGCTCACCAGCTGCTGCGCTCCGATTGGCCGCTGCGCGGTTACAGATGGAGAATGGGAGGAGCATATGTTTGATTGACAGTTAATGAATGTGCTTTAGGGTTATTTCATTGTTCATTGTTTTTAGGCAGAAAAGTGCATGTGGCACTTTTCTGTTGGGAGGAAGTTTGATTTTACCATAGTATTCATTTACACAGGGACAAAAGATTACACTTCCACTATCTGGATTATGTATTATGTACACGCGCATGGATGTTGCTATGGTTACGAATGCATCCTGTGTTTTGGGTTTCTTATACCTCTCCATATGCTGCTGTTCATAGGTGACGCTCACTTTAACAGTGCAATGCAATCTACGAACCACATGAAAAGGGGGTGTGTGTGTGTGTGTGTGTGAGAATGTTGACTTTGAAGATTTTCCAGCTTTTCAGTGTTATGGTTTTAGAATGTTTTATCATGAGATGGTCTGTTTTATCAGTTCTTTTGTCCTTTTTGTGTATTCATGCTGGCTGCTGACAGTATTAACTTTTCGTAATTCTTCACTAAAGAACCAGATTGTCATGAAAACACATTGCCACTGATTGTGTGTATTTAGGAAAGAATGTTTGCACTCCAGGGACTCCTGTGAACAGGACTTATCTGCTGTATATGTTTGGATTGCACAAAACTTTGCTTTATCTTTTTCTTTATTATTATTATTTACCATATATTTATTTTAAAGAGGAACACTGAAATTTAATAAATTATAGAACCAAAACAATGTCTTGTTGTGTGGGTTAATTTTAGCAATCTGACATATTCATGCAGGATCACATAAAAAAAATCAATATATTATTATCCCTATAATATGATAATGAATGAATGTTACATTTATATAGCACATTTCTGACACTACACTCAAAGCGCTTTACACAGTAAACAGGGAACTCTCCTCAACCACCACCAGTGTGCAGCATCCACCTGGATGATACAACAGCAGCCATAGTGCACCAGTACGGTCACCACACACCAGCTATTGGTGGAGAGGAGAGAGTAGAGTTATACAGTCAATTAATGGAGGGGGATTATTAGGAGGCCATGATTGATAAGCGCCAATGGGGTAATTTAGCCAGGACACCGGGGTTACACCTCTACTCCTTTTGAGAAGTATCCTGGGATTTGTAATAACCACAGAGAGTCAGGACCTCGGTTTAACGTCTCATCCGAAAGACGGTGCCTTTTTACAGTATAGTGTTCCCGTCACTATACTGGGGCGTTAAGACCCAAACAGACCTCAGGGTGAGCACCCCCAACTGGCCTTCTTAATATCTCTTCCAGCAGCAACCTTAGTTTTCCCAGGAGGTTTCACATCCAGGTACTAGCCAGGCTCAACCCTGCTTAGCTTCAGTACCAGGTGAGAGCTGCAGGGTGATATGGCTGCTGTCAATAATGAGATAAGGATTAACTCTCAAGGGTGAACTTTACGTGCATTCTCCAGAGAGACCTTTGTGCCTCCTCAAAAGCTGGTGCCAGCTTTAAAATGCCTTTTTATGTTGACTTTTAGAAAAAGCGCTTTCATTCAGAAATATTGTTTTACTCAAGTTTTATATCAGTTGTTCTCCAGAAACAGTAATGCAACTTTTTCAACAGGGTCTACTATAATGAAATATTTGAATATGTTTCTTGCACACACACACACACACACACACACACAAAAAAACACTCGTCAAATACATGCCCCCCAAATGGTGTAGTTACAGTATTTACCAGCAAGAGGGAACTGGACCATGCTCACCAGCCAAACCAAGGTAAAAATTTTGCTTTTTCTCTGTGCATAAAACAGTTTAAAGTGTCTTTATTTACACCGATCAGCCACAACATGAAAACCACCTGCCTAATATTGTGTAGGTCCCCCTCGTGCCGCCAAAACAGCACCAACCCGGATCTCAGAATAACATTCAGAGATTATATTCTTCTCATCATGATTGTACAGAGTGGTTATCTGAGTTATCGTGGACTTAGTCAGTTCAAACCAGTCTGACCATTCTCTGTTGACCTCTCTCATCAACAAGGCGTTTCCATCCACAGAACTGCCGCTCACTGGATGTTTTTTGTTTTTGGCTCCATTCAGAGTAAATTCTAGAGACTGTTGTGTGTGAAAATCCCAGGAGATCAACAGTTACAGAAATACTCAAACCAGCCCGTCTGGCACCAACAATCATCCATGCGATTTAATCAGCCAATCGTGTGGCAGCAGTGCATAAAATCATGCAGATACGGGTCAGGAGCTTCAGTTAATGTTCACATCAACCATCAGAATGGGGAAAAAATGTGATCTCAGTGCTTTGGACTGTGGGATGATTGTTGATAAATAAATATATAGATCGTTCCACCAATTAAGGACTTTTAAAGGTGTAGTTAAATAAAATAAAAATTCTCTCATCATTTACTCACCCTCGTGACTTTCTTCTACACAACACAAATGAAGATTTTTAGAAGAATATCTCTGTTAAGCTCAGTCGATAGCATTTGTGAAAATTATAACAAATTATTTCCGCTTGCCCCTCCTTTTCTTTAAAGCAAATGCAGGGAAGTGAATAATCCATAAACGCTAAATTATTGACTGTTTCAAAAGTATAGCCACAAGACGTAAACAATAAGAGTGTTAACATGATTCTAGTGTTATAAAATTGCTAACTAACCTTTTCTGTGTAAAGTTTTAAAGGAGGGACGAATCGAAATGATTTTTTGTGGTAATCAACATTATGCCACAAATGCTGTTGATTGAACTTAACTTGTATTGAACCCGTAATTTTCCTTTAAAGCCAGTGGACTTCAAAGTGTGGGCCGTGTCACCTGGGGGTTGCACAGGGTATTTGCATTGGTGCACAGAAAACTGGCCTAGTTCTCGAATCTTGTTTGCATTCATTCATCCAAATTTGCTGTTGTGATAGGACACGGATGAACCAATGGACTCAGATGCATTCACTGTGATGCTCTATAAATACCGGTAAACAAAGTAAATGTGAAGGGAAATATTTTCAGTGAATTAAGGCTCCACTGTAGAGTGCAACAGTCTGCTTCCAGAAGTTAAAATCCCATTCATTTTCTCCATAGGGGAATTGATTTTTAACAATAACTTACAAATCATTAACTACAGACCTACCGTGTGCTCTGAGGTTGTTAATCGATGCAGTATTGTATGCCTCTCTTCTGAAAGCCATCAAAAGCTGGTCCTGAAGGGAAACGATCCACCAATCAGAGAATCGCAGCAAACAAGGCACAGAAAAAGAGCTCTGCAGTGACTGCTTACTCTCATGAAGCACTGTGAATAAAGCGATCAAGACGTTCTCAAACTACTTATTTATTTGAAAATATCTAAATCTATTTGCTATAAAATTGTAATATTGTTTATATATCTATAATCAACAACTTGAAATAAATAGTTTTATATTTCCATTGTTTTTACTCGCAATGCTTCATGTGATTGTAGTTCATTACCTCATTAAAGACAGTGAGTTCACAGACTTGTCTGATTTTTAAATACATTTATTTTCTTCAAATCAAAGTTTATAATGTTGTGATTCACCTCGGATCTGGTTGGTTTGGTTAATGGTTTAGAACTCTTTTATGAAGGGTTTTATGAAGTCCCTATGGAAGAAATGTATGGGAAAAATACAGCAGGAACCAAAAAGTGGGCGGGCACCGTTGCGCTCTATTTTATGGCTTCAGAAGACTTATATGGCAAAATATTGCTGGTTTGGAACGAATTGAGGGTGAGTAATGATGACAGAATGTTGTCTTTTTTGGGTGAGCTATTCCTAGACATAGACCAGCATGGAAATTGCATGTTGGTTAAGCTGGTCTTTTTATCAGGGAAGAAATTCTGTCCATGTGTACTCAAGGAACTTCAACATGTATTTCAAGAGTCTCAAAAACGTACCCATATGATGCGGACACTGAAGCAAATGTCCCCATCTGGAGGATGTGTCTGGAAATAATTTGCTTAATGAAGTCATGATGTGAGAACATACAATACAATATATATATATATTTATATACAGTGCCTTGCAAAAGTATTCAGACCCCTGACCAATTATCTCATATTACTGAATTACAAATGGTGCAATGAAATTTCATTCTGTTTGATATTTTATTTTAAAACACTGAAACTCAAAATCGGTTATTGTTAGGTGACACTGGTTTTATGTTGGGAAATAAAAAAAAACAACTGAAATATCTTGCATAAGTATTCAACCCCTGGCTGTGGAAGCTGTCGGGTTACACCGATGAAAGAAACTGCCTTATCGAGGACACCTGTGAATCATTAAAGTTGCAATCACATTTTCTGGATAAAAAACCCATTCTTGAAGGATCATTGGTCAGGTTGAGAATCTGAAGATCAAAGTGTATTCCACAGGAGTTAGAGATGATGTAATAAAAATGCATAGATTAAGGAAAGGGTACAAAATAATATCCAAATGTTTGGATATCCCAGTGAGCCCAGATCAATAATCAGGAAGTGGAAGCTGCACCACACCACCCAGGCACTGCCAAGAAAAGGACTCGGCACTCTAACAAAAAGGAGACTTGTGAGAGAAGCCACAGAGAGGCCAACAATCACTTTGAAGGAGCTACAGAGTTCAGTGGCTGGGAGTGGAGTAATGGTACACTGTGTAATGCTGGCCTGTGGGAGGGTGGCAAGAAAGAAGCAGTTACTCCGGAAGTACCATCTGAAAGCATGTTTGGAGTTTGCCAGAAAGCATGTGAGTGACCCAGCTGTGATGTGGGAGAAGGTTTTGTGGTCAGATGAGACCAAGATAGAGCTTTTTGGCCAAAACTCAAAGTGCTATGTGTGGCTTAAACCTAACACTTCCTATGCCTCAAGACACACCATCCCTACAGTGAAGTATAGTGGCAGCATCATGCTGTGGGGATGCTTCTCATCAGCAGGGATTGGGCATCTTGTTAGAATTGAAAGAAGAATGGATGGAGCAAAATATAGGGAAATACTGCAAGAACAATGATCCCAAGCACAAAGCCAAAGCAACATTGGAGTGGCTTAAGAACAAAAAGATAAATGTCCTACAGTGGCCAGTCAAAGTCCTGATCTCAATCCTATTTGAAAAGTGCAGTCCACAATTGTCACCCAACCAACCTGAACAACCTGGAGCAAATCTGCTGAGAAGAATGGGCCAAAATCACTTCGTCACTGTGTGCAAAACTGGTACATATGTACCCCAAAAGATTTAAAGCAGTTATTGCAGCAAAAGGTGGCTTGACCAAATATTAATGTGTGGGGGTTTAATACATATGCGAGCAAGATATTTCAGTTTTTTATTTTTCATAAAAATATTTCCCAACAAAAAACAATTTCACCTAACAATAATTGATTTTGAATTTCAGTGTATTAAAATAAAATATCAATCAGAATGAAATTTCAATGCACCATTTGTAATTCGGTAATATGAGAGAATTGGTCAGGGGTCTGAATACGTTTTCCAAGGCACTGTGTGTATGTATATAGTTTTAAACAGAGTATAGCATGTCACACAGCAGGACAGGGCACCTTTACAGAAGTATTTAATGAATTAACCTCAGTCACCATTCACTTTCATTATGTGGAAAAGAGCAGATCTTTCTGCTGAGTTTTTTTTTTTTTTTTCCTGTTCCACTGAAGAAAGAAAATCATATGAGTTTGGAACGACATAAGGGTCAGTAAATGATGACAGCATTTTAATACGTGAGTGAACTGGTATTTAGCATAACCTACCAACAGATGGAAGCAAAGAGTATTTTTGTTTCCACAGTTGAAAAATCCCTCGAGTTTAAAAACATTCAAAATGATGAAAAAAAAAAAAAACATATTTTGTCTCCAAAAGTTAATTAATACAATTTCAAACTGATTTTAAATTAAGTTGCACGAGAATGTGATCAATACGATATTTAATTTATTCATGTTCGAGTTTTTGGTTTGTTCTTTGTCTTTAAAAGGCTTAAAAGGTTTAATGTTCCCACAATAATAATACAAAATAAAAAATAAAAATAAAAAAAACACGAGTGAAGCCTTTACTATACAAAAGTTGCGAGGCAACCTCAGCACTGTCTAATTAATATGCATAAGCTCATCTCCGCACAGGATTCCAAGAAACGTTCCTTCACAGTTGATATTCATGAGCTACGCCTTCGCAGAACCGCCCACATGGTGATGTCACGGATTTTAAAATGGCGGTTCCAACGTCTGCTTTAAAATCACATGCATAATCTGCCGCCCATAGTTTAAAAATAACACCACGGACATAATGTTTTTGAAAGGAATATATGTATTACATCAATAAAACAGCCTGATTTGAATAAAAAATGGATTCGGTGGTCGGGGAGGATCAAACGCTGCCGTTTGACATCAATCTGAGGTGAAGCGCTTTATTTTTCTTATTCTGTCAAGAGTCTGGCAGGAGACGGTTAGCATGCAAGCCTGAAGAAAAAATTCTTAAAATTAAGTACATAAATAGTTCTTACCAAATGTAATCAATCTGTTCTTTAACGTTTGAAATTTTCAATGTGAAAAAATGCAGAATTGTACCGTTAAACAACCTGGCACACGGAAATCGCCACAGAGATTAGCTAATATAAACATTAACAGCATTATGAAAATATCGCATGTTTTGCTAAATAAATTGCAATTAAACCATTCCCAGAGGCTAATATATATATATATATATATATATATATATATATATATATTCTTTAGATTTGTATGGCTAAATAGACCATTATCATGCCATGTTTTTGTTACTGGATGATGAAGATGGTGAATGTGACAAGTGTTTTTTTTTATCATGTATTGTCTCAGATCAATATTACTTAATGTTATTGGTAAATTACCTTACAGTTTGATTGCAATGACAATTATGTTTATGCTCATAATTTCATAAAGCATGTTGATTCATGCATTTCTAAATTGAGACATCTAACATTCACGTATGTTGACACTTTTCCCCTATATTTTATATTTATAAATACATAAATGAACATGCATCTAAATACAGTTTTATTCATATTTTGTATGCCCCTGGTGTCTGATGGGGGCTGAACACAGCAGTTGGGGTGGATTCATGTTTGGATGACATGCTGGTGTTGTTGATCTTAGTTTCTGAATGTGTGTGTGGAGTCTGAGGTGTAAATCTCAACCCCAGTGTTAAAAACAAAACACACATGATCCTTTAAAGTTAAATATAGCATGGAGGTACTTGATCTCGAAACCATCTGGGTAGGCAGTGTGTTTTTGGCATTATATATGCTGTTTTCAGGAGGTAAATCAGACTAATTTTGTTCAGAAGAAATGTTACACTTTTGCACAGAGTAATAGACTATGCAATGCATTGCAGTACATAAAATATAGCTGTAGCTGTAGAAGTTCAATACAAGCATTAAATATAGTTGTAGCTATTAAATGCAATGCAGTAGGAGTTCGATGCAAGGCATTAAATGTAGTTTTGGCTTTGAACTGACTTTGGTTGTCTTGTTAAGTAATGATGACAGCGAAAGAGAGAGATACCGAGTCTTGCTGTTGTTGTTTGTGTGATCATGCGCTGTCATAGCAAAAATACACACGCAGTTTCCTTCACGGAAACTGCACATAGCGGAAAAGCGCTCCTGTATCATCTGACGGACTGATCTCTATCTTTTACCTCTCTGTGGCCATCTGAACATGAAGGACGTGATATAGGTAGGTTATTACCCTCTTACACGTGTGTATAGAGGTAGTGCTGTAGATGTGTAGCTCTGTATTTCAAATATATTAGTGTTATGATGCCTAATTTAAGAGACAACATTGCCAAGATCATCAGGACTCTAATGGCCAACAGTTGAAGGACACTGGGGTTTGATGGTCAAGATAGAGGTCTATACTGCTGTCCTAATGGCTGTGTTATTGTGCTGTAAGGTAATGAATACAGAAGCTCTAGTGAGTCTGGCACCTTTATAAACCCAGGTGGTGAGCCTGTAGGGAAACATAAGACGTAAGATGATATCAGCTGTGTAAGTCAGCTGCTTAATTCTGATATCTGATAGGAGCTTTTAACCAATTTGATTACATATCTGAGGTTGGACACTGGCTCATATTTATAAACCCTTGAGACAGCCATTATATAATAAGAGTTAGTTTGTGTGTCTTCCCGTGGCTAGCACAACGCTAACAGTGCAGAAAAACCCAAGAAGAGGAAGTTGTTTGGCTGTGATGTGTTTTGTTGTGGAAAGGCCAGAGGCAGTGCATCCGTTTGGCTCCATCCATCCTACTCAGAATACCGTAGGTTATTTAAAAAGGTGCATCAGTTGTTGAATTTTCATTGAGACAATAGACCCGGTTTACAGTCTTGTTGAGCAAAGTTGCACCTGTGCCTGTCATACAGTACATTTTTTTTATGAAGTCAAGCAAAAGAGCTTCTATTTTCCACATGAACATGATTTCATGAATAAATATTTTAGGGATGCACAATCTATTGGTGATCATATTGGACTCGACCATCGGCCACAAGGCGAGGATCAATATTAATAATTGTTAGGACAAACTCTTAAGTACACTAGGGTGTGTTCACACTTGTAGTTCGGTTCTCTTGGTCCAGATACATTTAAATGATACATTTAGTCCTGGTTCGCTTAAGCGTTCACACTGGCATTTTAACACCGAACCTAAAGATATGAAACATAAGGCATCGGGAAAAAGTCACAACCTGATTGGACAGCTTTTATGATGTTTATTTTGCGATGGAACTTGCCGAACATCCAAAACAATGCTGGCTGTTGGGCGAAATGCGCTCGTTGGATTTATATATGTATATATGGTGGTATTTATACCAGCTGAGAACAAATGAAGAGCTAATAAAATGTGTAAAGGAGTCAAAACAGCGCCAGGAATTCCTCCGTTGCACACACAAACGAAGATATGCTGCAAGGACGGCGGTTCCGACGCTTGTACCGAACTGTAATGGGCAACATAGCTCCTATGATGAGAAGAACCAGGTATGCTTGAGGTCAGTATTAGGCAAATTACTTCCTGCTATTGGTCCGTTTACACGTCTTTGGTCCATGCTGCGTTCATATATAAATCGAACTGCACCAGAGTTCATTTGGAAGCGGACCGAGACCCACTATTCAGGTGGTCTAGGTCCACATGTTTGGTGAGCACCAAGGTTCGGATGGCAGCGTTCACACTAGCATTCGTTTTAATCGAACCAAATCGAACCAATGCCAAGTGTGAACACACCCTAAGTATTAAACTTACTGCACCGTTTGTCTAAAATAAATTTCTTACTAGTTCAAATTCCAGTTTTACTTATCAGCAATGCACTTCTTACTAGTTAAAATGATCATTTTTGATAATATCAATGATTACATTGTTATTACTAGTAAAAATACCCATTCCTGTCATCAAAAATTTAACTGCAACTTGTGAAAATGTTAATTTTTGATATCTGTAAATGTATTTCAACATGTTAGATAAACTAGAAATTAGGGGTGGGAAACACAAGGTAACTGGCGATATGATATAATATTGATATTTGGGTCATGATACAATATTGTTGCAATTCTTTATTTTTGGTTTATTGCGATTCAAAACTATAATGTATTGCGATTTCACTCAATGTTTTTCATTCGTCTTCATCAGACTTAAGAGAACTGTTTCCAAATCACCAAATGCATTGTTAAATTAATATAAATGTGCCTGTTTACAAAACAAGATCAGTTTATTTCCTAACATATATATACAATTCAAAGCCATAAGCATATAAGATCATAATGGCTCCCTATTTCTGTGGTTAGGTCAATGTAGCTAGACTTTATAAAAATAAATTATAGTATTTATGAATACAAAAGTAGCCTAAACATTTTAAAAACATTATTTATTGCAACAGTTTCAATACACAAAAGTATAATAGATTTCACCTAAAAGGCTAGCCTATTTTATATGATACTAACATTTTTGTCAAAATACTTCCGTTAATGTTACTACTGTAAAATCGGGACTGTTGTTGAATTCCTAGATTGATTTGGCAAAGATAATTTTTTTTCCCATCACCATAATATTAATGTGGAAAAATGTACATAATATTAGCAATATTTGGTGTGCAAATATCGATGCAATATCATGAGGAAAAATATCACAATACTTTAACATATCAATATCCCCCCGCCCACTATAACTGGATTTCAGATATCAATAAATTGGAAAGTAGTTAAAGATATCAAAAAAGTCTTTCTTACCAATTAAAATAACATTATAGAGGTTTGAAATTAACATGGCCACTAGTAAAAACCAAATTACAGGTATCAAAATTAGCATCTTTACTAGTTTTAATTCAATTGTTGGTATCAGGAAAGGACATTTGAACTAGTAAAAATTTAATTATCATCAAAAATTATTTTTATGAAGAAGTGCATTGCTGATATGTGAAATTAGATTTTCAACTAGTAAGAAATGAATTATGGATATCTGTAATAGCGTTTTGAATGGGAGTGAATGACAGATAATTGTGAAATTCTGCTAGTGAAAATTCAGTATCAAGAATTACGGCTTTTACTAGTTAAATTTAAATTTGAGATCAAGAATTTATATTTCTGCGAGTGATGTCAATTTTGATATCAAGAATGAACCTTTTTACTAGTGCAAATGTAATTACTGATTAGGGATAATTTTGTCTACTCGAGTACTCTGAGTACTATTGACTCGTCGAGTACTCAAGGGGCATTGACATGTACATAACTGTATATATAATAACATGTCTTTGGCTGCTGCATTGCGTCTTGTTGTTCCAGTGTATCGTCTATTCATTATTATAGGCTGTTGTAAAATAATCTGTTACAAAATGTACAAAAGATTACATAATCAAAATATAATGCATCATATTTTGTCATTATATGAAGATTCGCTGCCCAACTCAATGACAGAATGTGCACAAAGCGCGTCTGTCTGTTCTTCCTTCAGGTTACCGTAGTAATCTTAGTAAGCGCGCACCAGTTTTTTTTAGTGACTGTCTGAACTGTCTATTTTCAAATCGTGGTGGGCTTAACAGAAGACGCCATAACCATCGTGTTTTTAATATGCGTGTTAAGTTGAAGTTCAGTTTTGAAGACGCTGCATTCTGTTCCATTTAACTGCGCTCTTTCTAGCTGTTTGAAACACTCGCCTGCTGTATATGCGCTGCTTCAGCACGTTGAATCCACTGCCACACGCCTGGTGTGTGTGTGTCCAAGTGTTCGCTCCTGTGGGGAAAGCCGCGATGCTCTGTATTGTTGTTGCTGTGATGATTCATGGAGCGTTCCATTCAACTCGGAGAGTCGGAATTTCCACCTTTCAACTGGGGAAAGTGCAACGGAATGACACTTTATGTCGGACTTCTAACTTGGAAACTCGTGCGTAAATCTTAAACTCCCATTTCGTCGAGATGCAGGTTTGTGTTACATCACGCAAACATGTCGGCTCCCAGGGCAGGGAGGTTTACAGTCGGTGACAAACATTCACTTTTATTAAATAATATCCATTAACGAGTCAAAGTTCTTACATTAAATGATAATAAAACATGTTTAGCAAATGTTTTGCAGAGACAGGTGTTCAAAACACGGTTAATTACACTCTCTTTTGATGATCGTAACGATAGCATTTCAACGTCGTATATCAGTTTGGTTGCTATGAGACGTCTCTGACAATCAATATACCCGTCAAAATCACAACGTAATCATTCTCAAAATTAAAAATAAGCTCCCTCTTTGACATGATTATGTTTAGTTGTCAGGTAATTGTCACTGGATTTCGAATTAAGTGAAAAGTCACATCATGCATGATCACCATCGATCATCGTTTTCATGATTGATCATCGCTGCCACGTCTGAGTACCTGAATATTCGAGTACTCGTGCCCATCCCTACTTGCTACCAGTGAAAGTGTTATTTTTTACATTTGTAATTACATTTGCACTAGTAAAAACATGAATTATTGATATCAAAAATGCCATCATCACTTGCATAAATACATATTCTAGATGTAAAAAATTTATATCAGCTAGTAAAAACTGTTTTTTTTTTATTTTTATTTTTATATATCTGTAACTGCATTTTCACTCGTCGAATTTCACAATAATCTGTCATACACAATTACAGAGATCTAAAATGTATTTCTTAGTAGTTGAAATTCTAATTTCACGTATCAGCAATGCACACTTCTTACTTGTAAAAATGATAATTTTTGATCAACAGTTCATATCCTGAGAATCAATAAAAGTAAATTCGGCTTGCCATAGTAGAGCTCTTTGAAGGAGGGCTACTGTCCATGTTTGTAAACACAATGCGTTTATTTCAGATGGCACTTGTGTTTGTTTTACTGTATAAACATGAATAGGATTCAAAGAGGAGAGAGGCAGGTTTATAGTTTATTCTATTGAAGCTCCTTGACAGCTGCGCTTAGTCTTACGCAAGTCGAATGTGCTATAGTGTACTAATGGGTTTGCCGTAGGACTCCGTGTCAGAGGAGTAAAAGGGAATTGAACTTGGAGGGAAGTCATTTAGAGACCTGATGTAGTAGCCTAGAGTCACAGCACATACACACACCAGACACAGGCAGTGTTGTCATTGTCAGTGTTATTGGCAATCTTAAAGGGATAGTTCACCCAAAAAAATAAAAAATAAAATAAAAAAATCACATTCACTCACCCTCATGTTGTTCCAAACCCATATGACTTTCTTTCTTCTTTGGAACACAAATTGAGATGTTTGGCAGAATGTGAGCCTCAGTCACCATTCACTTTCATGGCATCTTTTCCCATACAATAAAAGTGAATGGTGAATTGATGACTGTTTTGCTCAGTTTATCTTTGTATGTGTAATTTCCTTGTGACAATGAGCATATTTAGTAGCCTATATGCGTGCATGTGTATTTTTAAACTGTTGTGTGTGTTTATGTGGCTGTAGTATTTCCAGACTTCCTGAGTCTCTGAACAGCAGCAACTTCAACATGGACAACATGACAGGTACACACACACACACACCACGCAAACACCCTGACCCTCGCTTTGACCCTTTAGGTCCTATAATATGGTCCCTTGATGACCACCTCATGGGTAATATATATGGGTGTTTCTTCAAACAAACAAATTTCAAAGTTTTTCTTGTTGTTATATGAAAGTCATATTGAAACTGATTTGAAAACTTCATCATTTTTTTTGTGGTACTTTTCAAATGCCTTTTATGTATAGATTTGACAGCTTTATCCTTGTCCAAGACCCAGATGTTCAATATTAAACTATGAAAATTCATTATACAAATACAAATTATTACATGTTTTATCAAGACTTGCATTTCTAGAAATCCACTTTGCTAAAAATACCCAAAGTGGAAGAAACACCCATAAATATATATACGGTGTGTCCCCAGAAAGTATTTTGACACTTAAATCACACTTGAAAATTTACAAGTGTCTTAGCAGCATTATATATCAAAATATCAAACCAAGAGTGTTTATGAACTATAGAGATTTGCAAAAGAACGAGATTAAAAAAGCTCTTATGTCGTCCCCCCCTTAAATAGTTTACCTTCATCTCTGGACTGATAACACACTTTCACGCGCTCTTGTTGTCTTTCTCTCTGACTTTTACATGCATGCGTTTTCTTTCATACTGTATATTTGAGATGTTTACTGAATTCTCAATGGTCCTGCTCTCTAAAAGAGAGAGAGAGAGAGAGAGAGAGTGTGATTTACACAAAGATCATTTAAGGAGAACAATCTGAAGTGAACAGTGTGTTTGTTTTTCTGTTTGTTCATTCATATGTCTGTTGTCTTGTCGTCTGCAGCTTCTCTGTTTCCAGGACAGAGGATGTCTCCAGCCAAAGCTCTGACCATGAAGGAATACGAGAACGTAAGTGCAACAATATCAAAACATTTAGCTTTTGTTTGTATTTCCATTATGAGAGAGATCGACCTTTTGGACTGTGACATCATGTGTAGAATCCTAATTCTTTTCCTACCTTCACATTTTTGTGCATTTAGGTATTTTTTGGTCATCTAGGCATTTTGGACCATAGATTTTAAATCTGTACAGTGTTTCCCTTAGGATGTTTTTTAGCAGCGGTGCTGTTGTGCGCACGTCCACAAGCCCACAACCCTGGACCCGTATTAACGCGTGTTGGTCAAAGAATAGATTAAAACGGGGGTGTCAAACTCAATTTCAGCCTGGGCCACATCATGGCTTATTTGTGCCCCTCGAAGGGCCCTTTGAAAATGTGGCACCAGCACCTGCTTTGGTAGCACCCATGCAAATAATATTACATGTTATGTGCATTGAAATGCACGTTTGACAGTACAGCATTGATTTTGAGTTTGGGATGCAGATGAAAATTATGATGTTAACAACAGTAACATCTGTGGAAAAAATGAACACCTAATTTTTATATTGCTAAAATTATATTTGTAATAGTTCATGGTAACCATAGGTAAAACCATGCATGGCTCCTCATTACCATGGTTAGTAACTATGGTTTCTATATAAAGAACTATGGCATTCTTTTAATGAAAAAACAGCAGTCTAAATGCATTTAGAAACTTCTTCTGCCACGACTACCAAATCAAATCAAATCAAAATCAAATCACTTTATTGTCACACAGCCATATACACAAGTGCAATGGTGTGTGAAATTCTTGGGTGCAGTTCCGATCAACATAGCAGTCGTGACAGTGATGAGACATATACCAATTTACAATAACATCAAATTAACACAACGCAATTTAAACATCTGTTATACAAAATTAAACTCGACTTAAAACATCAAATTAACACAACACAATTTAAACATCTGTTATACATAATTACACTCAACTTAAAACATCAAATTAACACAACACAATTTAAACATCTGTTATACATAATTACACAACTTAAAACATCAGATTAACACAACACAATTTAAACATCTGTTATACACAATTACACTCAACAATATACAATAATAACATACATTGTACAGTATACAATATGCTGTTTTTTTTTTTTTTTTTTTTTTACTATATAGATACTATATAGATACACATTATTCAATAAAAATTAAAATATATATGAAAAAAGTATATATATAGAATGTACAGTATTGTACTGTATTGACATTCAGGCTGTCGGTTGATAGTCAGTTGTTAAGAGAGACATAATATAATGACAGTAATATAATTTATGACAGTCCGGTGTGAGATAAAAGAGTAATAAAGTGCAGGGCTGATGTATTTTGATCGTGGGAGATCAAGAGTTCAGAAGTCTGATTGCTTGGGGGAAGAAGCTATCATGGAGTCGGCTGGTGCGGGTCCTGATGCTGCGATACTGCCTACCTGATGGTAGCAGTGAGAACAGCCCATGGCTCGGGTGGCTGGAGTCTCTGATGATCCTCCGAGCTTTTTTCACACACCGCCTTGTATATATTTCCTGGAGGGAGGGAAGCTCACCTCCGATGATGTGTTTGGCAGTTCGCACCACCCTTTGCAGTGCTTTGCGGTTGTGGGCAGTGCTATTGCCGTACCAGGCGGAGATACAGCCAGTCAGGATGCTCTCCACAGTGCAGGTGTAGAACCGTGTGAGGATGTGGCGGTTCATTCCAAACTTCCTCAGCCGTCTCAGGAAGAAAAGGCGCTGATGAGCCTTCTTCACAACGACTTCAGTGTGGACGGACCATGTGAGTTCCTCAGTGATGTGGACACCCAGGAACTTGAAGCTGCTGACTCTCTCCACTGGTGCTCCATTGATGATGATTGGACTGTGTTCTCTGTCTTTTCTCCTGAAGTCCACCACAAGCTCCTTTGTCTTACTGACGTTGAGGGAGAGGTTGTGCTCCTGACACCAGTGTGTCAGAGTGTGCACCTCCTCTCTGTAGGCTGTTTCATCATTGTCAGTGATCAGACCTACCACCGTCGTGTCATCAGCAAACTTAATGATGGCATTGGAGTTATGTGTTGCCACACAGTCATGTGTGTACAAGGAATACAAGAGTGGGCTGAGAACACAGCCCTGCGGGGCTCCAGTGTTGAGGGTCAGTGATGAGGAGATGTTGCTGCCTATTCTAACCACCTGGCGTCTGCTTGACAGGAAGTCCAGGATCCAGCTGCACAGCGAGCTGTTTAAGCCCAGAGCCCGGAGTTTCTCATCTAGCTTGGAGGGCACTATGGTGTTGAATGCTGAGCTGTAGTCTACAAACAGCATTCTCACATAAGTGTTCTTTTTTTCCAGGTGGGAGAGAGCAGTGTGTATTGTAGATGCAATGGCATCATCAGTGGAGCGGTTGTTGCGGTAAGCAAACTGCAGCGGGTCAAGATTGAGTGGTAATACAGAGCAGATGTAATCTCTGATTAGTCTCTCAAAACATTTGCTGATGATGGGGGTCAGAGCAACAGGACGCCAGTCATTTAAACAAGTTATTTTCGATTGTTTTGGAACAGGCACAATGGTGGATGTTTTAAAGCATGTGGGGACTACAGACAAAGAGAGGGAAAGGTTGAAAATGTCCGTAAAAACACCAGCCAGCTGGTTCGCGCACGCTCTGATGACGCGGCCCGGAATGCCGTCTGGACCCGCGGCTTTGCGGATATTCACCCGTCGGAAGGATCGGGTTACATCCGCTACAGAGACGGAGAGTGAACTAACCTCTGTAGCTTCGGCCGTGAGAGCTCTCTCCGCGAGGGCGGTGTTATTTCCCTCGAAACGAGCATAAAAAGTATTTAGCTCATCCGGTAGAGAGGCAGCGGTGTTCATGGCGGAGTTTTTATTCCCTTTAAAGTCCGTGATGATGTTAATTCCCTGCCACATGCTTCTAGAGTTGGTGGTGTTAAACTGTCCTTCAATCTTACTCCTGTACTGGCGTTTTGCTGTTTTGATAGTTTTTCGGAGGGCATAACTGGCTTGTTTATGCTCCTCCGCGTTCCCGGAATTAAAAGCGGAGGTCCGCACATTAAGTGCCGCGCGAACATCGCTGTTGATCCACGGCTTCTGATTCGGATAGATTCGCACAGTTCTGGTCGGAATCACTTCCTCTACACACGTTCTGATGAAGCACATTACGCTATCAGCGTAAAGCTCGATGTCGTCATCAGAGGCGGACCGGAACATCTCCCAGTCCGTGCGATCAAAACAATCCTGTAGCGTAGAGTCTGATTGGTCCGACCAGCACTGGATCGTTCTGAGGGTGGGTGCTTCCTGTTTCAGTTTCTGCCTGTAAGCGGGCAGAAGCAGAATGGAAGAGTGGTCCGATTTGCCAAATGGTGGGCGGGGGAGGGATTTGTAGCCATCCCGGAATGGAGAGTAGCAATGGTCCAAAACCCGGTCCCCTCGTGTGTTGAAACTAATGTGCTGGTGATATTTTGGTGCGACTGATTTTAAACTGGCTTTATTAAAGTCCCCGGTCACAATGAACGCGGCCTCAGGGTGCGCGGTTTCCTGCTCACTTATACTCCCATACAGTTCCTTGAGTGCCCGGTCTGTGTCGGCTTGTGGTGGGATGTACACAGCAGTGATAATGACCGCTGTGAATTCCCTCGGTAGCCAGAATGGTCGACACAGAAACATAAGAAATTCCAGATCAGGAGAACAGAAAGACTTGATGGAATGTACGTTCCTCTGATCACACCAGGATTTGTTGATCATAAAACATACACCACCTCCTCTAGTTTTACCTGAGAGGTCTTTCGCTCTGTCCGCTCGGAGCATGGAGAACCCCGCGGGTTCAATGGCTGAGTCTGGAATCTCCGCAGACATCCAAGTTTGCAGTCCCTCGTCTCTCGTTGGAAAGAGATCCGCGCTTTCAGCTCGCAGAGCTTGTTATCCAGAGACTGAACATTTGCCAGTAGAATAGTGGGTAGCGGGGGTCGATTTGCGCGGCGTCTTACTCTGATGAGAACGCCGTTACTCTGTTTCCCCTTTTCCTCCTGCGTTTCCGCGGCCGTGCTGCCCAGACAAAGGGCTCCGCTTGCGTGTTTGTAAACAGCGGGTCGGCATTGAGGAATGTGAAGTCCGGTTTACGGTGTGAGATCGCTGAGCCAATGTCCAAAAGTGTTTGTCTGTCGTAGACAATAAGGCAGACAACATCCAAGACAAAAAACATAAGAATTGTAAACAAAACAGACAAACCATTGCTATGTTGTGTCGGAGCTCGCAACGCAGCAGCCATACTCGGCGCCATCTTGAGTCTTGAGGAGTACCATAGGTAATACAGCACAATTAGTGTTACTGCAGTAAATCAATGGTAAAGTTTTGTAAGCGTTGTGATCTGAGTATTGAAAAGCCTTCTAATTTATGTTTTCTCCTGTTTTCTGTGGGGGCTGTTTGTTTTAAACTAGTTTCGTCAGTGAGACATTAGAGTTTTGCAACAGACAATTATGTACCGCATTCAAACGGGTTTTGCAATCCCCGCTGCGCACCTCACTGGTTCACAAGCACATTTAAAATAGTCTGTGCGGTTGAGACCACTTTGCAAATTACCGCACCTGCTCTGCCCTCGTGCTGCTATGTGTAATCTGTGTTGATAATTGACCCGTGTAGCGCTGTTTCATTCCGCTTTTCAAGCGAGCAAAATGTGCTCCAAAACATACAGATGACTGGGGAAGGCTAATTTATATTCTAACTGATTGTTCAGTGAAACATTGCGATCTCCTGCCATCCTACGTTTCAAAAAAGAGTTTGCAGGCCACTTGAAATTAAGCGAGTTTGACACGTGTTGTTATGCAGCGACGTCACTGTGATGTAGTGTGTGTTTTTGTTTGTGTGTGTGTGTGTGTGTGTTGGGGGGGGGGGGGTCCCTCTCGCAGTGTTGAAAGCGCACAGCTGACTGGAGCTGGCAAGCGTTATGTTGCATCAAGAATATTAAATTAACCATGTGAAATCCCAAGAGCGGTGCTCATAGTTCAGCAGTGGCGCAGCACCGCTACAAAATGCATATGGGGTAACACTGCTGTATATCTGCTAAAGGTTGTACACCAGCATATATAGATGATCTCAAAGTGAACAGACATGGGCAAAAAGCCACCAAATTCTGATTTAACAGGGTCTTCAAACATTTCAGCTGCCGGCTGAAACAGAGTGAAAAGCTTACTAGGTCGGCCTGCATCTGTTTTTGCGTTGTTTTGGTTTCCATGGCAATGATTATAATTTTGTATGTCCTTTTATAGAAATGGGTTTGTTTATAAATGGTGAGATAGGAATCTATAAGCGTTCCTGTGAGTATCAGAGAGAGAAAGTGTTAGTGTGATGTGTAGTTACACAAAGACAGAGAGCATTCAGCTGCCCATTACTGTGTTATTTGTGTAGTTGATTTTATTCCAAACTCTCTCATTCTGTTTGTACTTCTCTCCATCTCCCTTCCCCCTCTTTCTGCCCCAGATGTTGAAGTGAAACGCTTGGAGTACAATGACGCACAGTTCACTGCCCTGCCACACACACACACACACACACACACACACACACACACACACACACACACACACAGCTGTCATCACTGACCATCTACACACACAGCCTGGTATAGTCGCTCTATTTCTCTTTTTAGCTCTTGTCCCCAGCTCTCTCTCTCTCTCTTTATAATCCAGTTATATGGAGAACAGCTTTGCTGATTTGCATGACTCATGTTTATTCATGAATAAGTCTGAATATTGTAATGAGGAAAACCAGAAGATTCACAAAATAAAAGATTTAGGTCCATTTGCTGCTTGATTTTATTGTGTTTAAGTGTTTGGGTGTTGCTTCAATTTTGGGCAGAGTCTCATAAATTGTTTTTTTAATTATTATAAATTGTTTTCTTCTGTTAACAATACCAAACAGTGTATGTATGTGCATCACAAGAGATTTATTTCACTTTTGTCATTGTTTTTCTAAAGCGTCATGAAAATTTCCACCACCGTGCCTCAAATGATGTTTTTTGTTAATAGAATTCTGTGCTGGAAATGACGCTAATGGAAATGACAATTATTTATTTATTTATGTATTTATTTATTTTTATCCCCTTTTCTCCCAGTTTGGAATGCCCAATTCCCACTGCTTAGTAGGTCCTCGTGGAGACACGGTGACTCACCTCAAGCCGGGTGGCGGAGGACAAGTCTCAGTTGCCTCCGCTTCTGAGACCGTCAATCCGTGCCTCTTATCACGTGACTCATTGTGCATGACACCACGGAGACTCGCAGCATGTGGAGGCTCATGCTACTCTCCACGTTCCACGCACAACTTACCACACGCCCCATTGAGAGCGAGAACCATTAAATCGCGACCACGAGGTGGTTACCCCATGAGACCCCCCCCCCCCAGCAACCGGGCCTATTTAGTTGCTTAGGAGACCTGGCTGGAGTCACTCAGCACACCCTGGATTCGAACTCGTGACTCCAGGGGTGGTAGTCAGTATCAATACTCGCTGATCTACCCAGACCCCCCAGAAATGCCTTTTTTTTTTTTTTTTTTTTTTTTTTTTAGGGGGGGGGGGATTTTTTCCCCTTTTTCTCCCAATTTGGAATGCCCAATTCCCAGTGCGCTCTAAGTCATCGTGGTCGCATAGTGATTCGCCTCAGTCCGGGTGGCGGAGGACGAATCCCAGTTGCCTCCACGTCTGAGACAGTCAACCCGCGCATCTTATCACGTGGCTTGTTGAGCGCGTTGCCACGGAGACATAGCGCGGCAACCACGCTCAATTCACCACGCGCCCCACCGAGAACAAACCACATTATAGCGACCACGAGGAGGTTACCCCATGTGACTCTACCCTCCCTAGCAACCGGGCCAATTTGGTTGCTTAGGAGACCTGGCTGGAGTCACTCAGCCAGAAATTACATTTTTAACATTTTTTAAATAAAATAGCAGACTCCTTTGTCTTGCTAGTAATATTTCCCTTTATTTTTCTTTGTTTTCTTCAAACATCACTTGTCTCATATTTCATTTCAAGCATGCTCTTCATTGTCACTTTTGTCTACTTAACAAGTACACTAACTTTTGAACAACTTTAATAGGGGCAGAATTGTTTGGTGTGGTGGATAAAGCTTTCAACAATTATAGAAGTTGTTTTGACACAATAAATATTAAAATTGTTTGTTTATTTCACTCTGTTTAATTGATCATAGTTTTAAACATGTAATAATTTGTAAATTTTCAGTGTATTTTTACATTAAAAAATCTTGGTCTGGGACAAGTCTAAAATAGTTAAATCTGTACATAAAAGGTGTTTGAAAAGTGCCAAAAATAAATGATGAAGGCCTGCTAAAAAGTTTGCAATTGTTTTAATGAGACCTTCATAAAACAAAGTTGAATTCTGGTCGTTATAATAAAAATCAACCCCTGAGACATGAAAATGCCCGAAGTCGAATAAACACCCATTTGTGTGTGTATACAAGGAGTATTTAGAGAATAATTTGTTTTTGTTCCCTGATAGCAAATCACTGTTCTGAAGAAAGAAAACTTTAACCTGAAGCTCAGGATCTATTTCCTGGAAGAGCGTGTGCAGCAGAAATGTGATGATTCCACAGAGGACATTTACAAAACGGTGACTGACACACACGGTCCCAAATGCACAACACACACAAGTGCACAAATACAGCACTGTGCAAAAGTCTTTTCACAAAAACACGTCTTAAAGGGGTCATGTCATGAGGAATCAAATTTTCCTTGCTATTTTGACATACAAGAGGTCATTCTACTATAAAAACATACTGTAAATTCCAGACCTCAAAACTTAATCTCCAATGCAATAAAAGTATTTATTGAAACTAAGCTGCCAAAACGCCCCATTCTCTACTTCTGCGACTTCCCTACGTCACTTGTGGTACTCATTAATTCATGACCGCCACTACAGCGGCAACATCAACGCCTGTTTTAAAATCATCGCACCCATGGCCCACTGGTGTTTACTTAGCTTGTAAACAGAGACAGAAAGAAGGACAAAAGGCCTACTGTCTGTCACCTAACTACTCCTGAGCACAAAAGGGGACCCATCTGGACTATTTTGAATAATTTTTGTGCACCTCAGTGCAGGATGATAAACTGGATGTGTGCGTCTTGTGAAGCAGTCATAAAACGAGTCTTTGCCAAGGAATTGTTACTGAAGGATATGGGGCAGTTAAAAACACTATTGGACCTGATCAAAAACATAAGTAAACAGTTCCATTCATTAATATTTCAAATGTCATGATTGTTTATGATGCTGACATGCTGTCTACACCGGGTGCATCTGTTGACACGACGCAACGGCTTTAGGCTGTCAACACAAACTTTCTGAAACGTTTCTTTGTGTTGTTGGCAGTAGTAGTGCCAGAGCAAAATGGATCGGGACACCTGTTTTTGTTTACTGTTGGAGTGACACACCGCAACGGACACTTCCATGGTAGACAGCATCATTGATTATAGCGTCCGGTGTAGGCAGGGTGTGAGTGTTAACAGTTGTGCTTGAGATGAATATGCTATATATTCGGATGCAATGTGTTGGATGTGCGTTATGTATAAATTGTGAAATGTATATTTCTAATGTTTTGGTGCTTGTTTATTCTCTTCCGATTAAGTTTCAAAATGGCTGAATTTGAGGGGCTGCACGCTGTTAGCCAATCATAACAGAGGGTGTTTATATTGAAGGAGGAGCTGAGGCAAAAATTGCGATTTTCGGAAAGATGGTCAGAGACAAGGTGGAAAATGATCATATATTACAAAATGATGACTGTTTTGGTGAAAAAAAATCTTTACTAACATTATCAGTGAACCTCAGGGAAGATAATGAAAATAAATAAAAAAGAGCATTTCATGACCCCTTTAAAACGGTTATTTTAAATATTCGGATTTTAGTGTATTAGTAGGAAATATCCATTTTAAATTTCAAGATTCCCTTTGCAAATAGAATTGAATAGAAGAAGAACAACAAATGGTATGGCCCCACAGAGCCTGGATCTCAACATCATTGAGTCAGTCTGGGATTACATAAAGAAACAGATGCAGTTGAGACAGTTTAAATACATAGAAGAACTGTGGCAAGTTCTCCAAGAAGCTTGGAACATCCTATCTGCCAACAACCAAGAAAAACTGTTCAGGTGTACCTGGAGAACTGGTGCTGTTTTGAAGGCACAGGTTGTCACACCAAATATTGATTTATCTTTTATTTATTTACTGGACTTTGTATGCTGTTAAGTGATAAATGAAAACTATTAATGACATTATTTTTTGAAGACATCCTCACTATCACAAGTGCCTAAAACTTTTGCACAGTACTGTATAACATTGTTAATCCATGGATTTCAAAGCCTGTAGTAGTCTGTGGCTTGCTCGATAACATCAGTTTGTTGTTTGTGTGTATTTGTGTCTGTAGAACATTGAACTAAAGGTGGAGGTGGAGTCAATGAAAAGAGATCTGGCTGAGAAACAGGAACTGCTTGTGTCTGCATCGTAAGTCCTGCCCACTTCTTCAAGTCTTATTTTTACTAAATAGCCGACCTTACTAGGGGCGGTGTGATGAACCAGTCGTGACAATTGGTGCATAACTAGATATATTGTCAGTAACTTGATGTGACTAGGAGGAGGGCGTGGCCGGGCCGTGATGGAGCACGGCCAGTGCGGAATCAGCTGACCAGTGGGAGAGTGAGATAAGGAGTCGGAGAGATGCACGCGGCCGTGCTGCATGTTTGTTTATGTTTGTTTTATGTTGCGTTTTATCATTAAACTTTGAGTGTTCAGCCGGTTCCCGCTTCCTCCTTGCCTGACCTTAAACTGTTACAGTTTAAACTGTACGTGTTTGTGCGTAGAAAAGCTTTGGAGAGTTTAGCCAGTCGAGGTGTTGATGATGGCCGAGAGCAGATGCAGAGAGAAATGGACTCGCTCAGAGAAGCTTTCAACGTTCGGATTCAAGAACTGGAGGAGGTAGAAGACCAAACTTACAATATTCAGAGCAAATGGTTGAGAATATTATTCCCTTCCTCATTGTCCTATCTTTCTTACTTCAGTCTCTGCAATCTGCTCAAGAAGAACTGGAAAACATGGCCATCATTGCTGAAAAGGAGAAGATAAAGAATCTCGGATTGGAGAAAGAACTACAAGCCGCCAACCAATCAGGACCTTCAGCTAGCTCAGGCTCCGCCCCTAAGCAGGTCAGAGAGCTCCAACAGGCTCTTCAAGAGAAGCAGAGGTAAGCAGTCTATTTAAAGACAACATGGATTTAAAGACCCTCTTTACTTTCTTAATAAATGGTCTTATTGTTATCGATTCATAAATGTTTTGTTCTCTCCAGTGTTATTCAGCAAATGCAAGTGTCACTCAAAGATCAAGATGCTTTGATTGGAGAGCTTCGGAGGAATGGTCCAGACCAACCAATAACTGAGCAGATGGCCAAGTTAAACTCTCTGGTTGGCCAAAAGGACAGACAACTACAGGTTAGTCAGTTTTGTAAAACACAATGGCAGCCATAATACACCAATGTGCTAGCTTAAACACATACACTGAACGATGTTGTTGTTTTTTTTTTTTTTTTTTAAAGACTCTTAGGGAAGAACTAGATTGTGAAAGAGGAAATGCAGAACGAGACAAACAGGTAAGCACAGTGGAGTTTTGCGTATTTGTAATTTGTGTTATGTTCCTACCCTCGCTCATATGCCAAAGAAGTTTTTGTGTTTGTCTCATTAGGTACGGTTACATGCAGCTTAACAATCCGACTGATTGCTTGATGAGAATGGAAAAAACCTTCATAAAAACACCTCATTTGGGAAAATAATTAACCAATTGAGCTCGATCTGATCTGCAATCAGATTACCTGCATTCGGATTGTTGAAAACGTGCACATACAGCTATTGTCTGTCACTTTTTGATGGATGCTTGTGTAATATGATCATACATATACATTTGCTCAAATTATGCAGTTATAGAATGTCTGTTATTTGTGATACTACAAACAATACTGGAAACACCATGTATACACTCATGTCTGCGAAAGGCATGCATCTTCTATTTAATTTTCTTCATTTTTCACTCTTAAGTCTTAATTTTTCATACCAAGATGTGCTAATGCTTTTGGATTTTTTTTTTTTTTTTTTGCCCCTGTTTTGTACTACAAGTACATTAGTTTGTTTTGGTTGACAGTGTTCTGTTGTTGTTGTTGTTGTTTTGCTTTATCACTGTTTTCTAGAGTATTCTTACCTGTTTGGTTTGCAGCGAGGACTTATTGTGATAAATGTTTTGGGGTGGATGTTTAGATGTCAGACTTAGTGGTTGATTTCTGAAAGGTAGTGTGTATTATGTGTGACAGTTGTGTTACGGGTGTTTCCGGAAGGTCAGTGTGCAAAGCTGGATTACCAGGTTAGCAGCAGCAGTCTGTGTCTGTTGCAAATGGCAATTAAATATTAAAAACAAATCCTTCTGCATCCTGTGCATGGAGGGAGAGTTTGTCCCTGAGGGCAGGTTTGCATGTGTTTCGGTTCGGTTTATGATTATATATTTTTTTAGTTATCGTCTAACATTACATCGCGATTTCAGCTTCAATATAGTCAATTTTGCAGCTTTCGTAGATGCTTTAGATGGTTTCCCTTCATCATGTAAGCACATGTAATATAATGAGCATCGGGATGGGACTTTTCAGCGTGAGACTTTTCAGTGAATCTGCACTGCTTTTGCGGATAATTGTAAATAAACTATAAATAAACCTGAATATTATCTATAATAATTGTAAGGGTCCTGATATAGCCCTGAGAATGCCAAATGTAAAGTCTGATTTCACCAGTAAATATATAATATGGCAAATATTGTTTTACTGGATAAGCATACACTACCATTAAAATTTATTTTTGAAAAGTATAGTTTAGAAAGGTGTAATCAGTGACAATACTATTTTAAAATGTACAATATTAATTTAAAATGTAATGTAATCAGCATATGTATCTAACAACATTCTGAATTTTTCAGCTGAGCAGAATTGTTAATATTTCTATGCTGGTGTCACCATTACCATCTGCTGTGCTGTGTTTTAGTCCACTCCATCCTTGATGGATCATTTGACTCTTTAAAGAACAGTACTTTTTGTTGAGCTTTACAAGTAAAGGAAAGGAACTGTTTTGCATATGTCCTTAAAGTAATCATAATAATACATTTATTCAAACGTAACTTTTCATGATTCAGGCTTTGTTTAAAGTTTCGTGGGAGTATCGAATCGTGAATTTAGTACTGTGAACTGAACCACATCCTTACACTCTTTCTTTTGTTTAAAAAAAAATCACATTTTCAATAAAATACAGGAAATAAAATGTAGTTTTTTAATCCGATTAATCGAAGAAATAATCAACGATTAATTGATTATCAAAATAATAGTTAGATGCAGCCCTGCATCATTGTGATATCCATGAGCTGCACTATTGATAACATTGAAACTGAAATCGCGGTATGATGTTGAGCGATTACTAAACCGCAAAACACGGTTTAATAAAAATTATCGCTCTCCCTTTCTCCATTGCGATTGGTTTATTTGATGTGGAAGCGCATGCTCACTTGTTTGTATGGACAAACAGTTTTGCGAAATGGAAACACGTGCCTGATTTTGAATTCATAATATGTATACATTATAAAACATAGAAAATGTCAGTAAAATATAAGTTATGCACTGTAGAGGAGCAACTCTTAAGCACATCAAACAGAAAAATCAATCTGCCAGTGCACCTGATGCAGCAACCGGTCCACATTAAACTGTATGCTCATTATGATGTTCTCTGAAGTGTTTCTAAAGTGCTCTCGTGCACTTTTCAGGGGGCCTGGGTATCTCAGCGAGTATTGACGCCGACTACCACCCCTGGAGTCGCGAGTTCGAATCCAGGGTGTGCTGAGTGAATCCAGCCAGGTCTCCTAAGCTACCAAAATTGGCCTGGTTGCTAGGGAGGGTAGAGTCACATGGTGTAACCTCCTTGTGGTCACGATTAGTGGTTCTCACTCTCAGTAGGGTGCGTGGATCGTGGAGAGTAGTATGAACCTCCACATGCTGTGAGTCTCCGCGGTGTCATGCACAACGAGTCACGTGATAAGATGCACGGACTGACCGTCTCAGAAGCGGAGGCAACTGAGACTTGTCCTCCACCACCCGGACTGAGGTGAGTAACCGCACCACCACGAGGACCTACTAAGTAATGGGAATTGGGCATTCCAAATTGGGGAGAAAAGGGGATAAAAAAACAACAACAAATAAATAAATAAATACTTTTCAATCCACAAATTACATCGCTTTTGTTTATTTATGAAATGTATAATTATTTGATAAACTAAGGCATTTTCTCTCAATACACTAGCTCGGTACACATTTGGCTGTACACTTGCAGAACGACACAGACACCAACAGATAACTGTAATTGTAAACCACTGTGTTGGCCAACGTGTAGTGGCTAAGGTGTAGGTTTGACACAAAAGTATAAACCAGCTTTAAATCAAACAGATAGGTAATGATATTGAAGAAATATGAAATATATTTATAGTGTGTGAAGATAAGTATAAAGGTGAAATAAAACCAGCTTGGTGGTTGCTTATCAGCCCAAATTGATAGTTTACTCAAGTCTCAAGATATCGTTTGGGTCCCTGTTATGTCTCTTGTTTTTTTTTTTTTTTTTTTTTCGTTTTATGATCTGCCAAGTGACAATTGTAAGTCTGATCACATAGAAAAGTAATTGCACACTGTAGAGCCGAGGAGGGCGGGGCCGGGCTGGAATGAGACACACCCGGTCCCCAATCAGCCTGATGGGGCGCGCGAGGGATAAAGGCGGCCGGGGACGACAGTTCGAGAGAGAGAGAATTACAGACAGCTGTGCTGTGTTTTTGGTTAATAAATTATTATTTAAGTTGTCAAGCCGGTTCTCGCCTCCTCCTTTCCTCTAAACCCCCTTACACACACCTCTCCTGTACAAGCCGCACAAGCACAAATGGTGCAAACGAAAGTTTAATACTTAGTAGGGATGGGCGATATGTCAAAAATATTTAACCGATAATTGCCTTAAAAAATATCGCGATATACGATTATATCTTCAAGCCCCCTGCTGAGGGTTGGTGAATATTTTTGCTTTATTGATTTTGCTTTAAAAAAAATTATCCATTTATTGAAACACGAAAAACATAAAAGGCATTTCTAAATTCAAATTGGACTTTAAACTCAACGAAAAAAGCATTAAATTAATGAAGTGATCAAAAAAATCTTATAAAGCCACCTCCCCAAATCCAAACATTTACCGTCTCCAATGGCCCCATTTGCCATCACGCAAGTCAACGACAACAAGTGGAAAATTACTAATAGCCTACAGATTAAGAACTAAAGACAATTATGTAAAGATAATAATAATCATAAATTCCCTTGTGTTCCCAAAATGATGCTGCCAAATGTGTGTTCTTATCGAATTTGTGTTTGAATTGTGTTTTGTTAATACAGTTAATGCTGGCTAAAGAAAAGAAAATAGAACTCCTTTTTAGATTCAGTGGAACTTGTATTATTTTATGATTTAATCACTTTCGTCTTTTTCTTTAATAGAAAGATGTATATTACTGAACCTGCAGAGTTGCGTTCACAATGCATGTTAACCGCAAACTAGTCTGTGGAAATAAAGCAAACTGAACTCGCAGCACCTCCTGAGATGATCGGAGATTGTTTGCAGCATTCTCATAGACGGCATTATTCTTGCAAACAGTTTTCAGACGAATGAAACAGGAAAAAAAAGAGTGAAAACACTTTACATGCACTTGTTCCATGAGACAGGCTCAAGAGAACAGCGAATCAGACACGAGCATTGATGCCTTTTCTTTTGTCTGTTCTTAAAAATATAATAAACTGTGTTTTTTCAAGGGCGTGTCTTTGTGACTAACAACATTACTTGTCATGTGTCACTCCAAGATGTCTCACAGGTTGCCCGCCTGTTGCGGGTAGATGAGCAAAATTGCCTGCGCATGAAATAGGCTGCATGCATTTGGATGAGGAACTTGCAAACTGGATTCAGCCTCGTTTCGGGTGGTGGGCACTAGTTTCACACCCTGGGCTACTGTTTAATATATTTGCCGACTTCCCAGATCTATGGTTTTGCAATTTTGCCGATATTGTCGGTCATCTTCTGTAAACTGAGTGTTGCAATCGGCATCGAGATCTTTATAAGCTATCGTCTCCGATAACATCGTCCAATCGCCCAGCCCAATACTTAGGGTTTGTGGTTTGTTCGACTCACTAATCCTAAGTATGAGCAATAGTAAAAGGAATGTGTGGCTTAGCAAACACCCCTGACTAAACTCTGTTTCATTTTCATGAGGCAAATATTCATTCTTGCCACATTCCATCATGACGGCAGCATCGCCAGAGCTCATCCTGATCAACAGTGGCCCAAATACAGCTCTGCTCATCAGATGCCTGCTGAGTGGATTAGCGCGTGTGTGTGTGTGTGTGTGTGTGTGTGTGTGTGTGTGTGTGTGTGTTAGGAGCCGTTGTCCACAGCCCTCAAAGGATTTCCTGTGTGTGTTTGTGGATTAGATGGTTTATATCTGTGTGTGGGCAGACATAGTTCAGTTGAGAGCAAGACAGACGGAGCGATACAGAGGAAGATGGTTGGAAAAATAGAATATGTGAGGGTCAGAGAGACGATGAATGTGCTAAAACATGCCTGTAGATCCTTCAGAAGCAACATCAATGCTTTGCCATGTAATTGAAGCACGTCTGTTTGCCCGTAGCATCAGGGTTTTAGCTCGTGTTCCGTGAAAATGCGAGAGCCATGTCGTGTATGCGGCATTTGTGTGCAGGGTGGTCAGTGTCGCTGGTTGTTCAGTGCGTGCGGGCGTCTGAGGTTGGCAGTGGTCCTTTCACATGTGTTGGAGGCGGAGTTGCAAAGGGACGGCCGCAGCGAGTTCATTTGCGGGAAATGCGTGTTCTTGCTCGAGCGTGTTGTGCAATGCGACGTCGCCATCGGACAGCTGCAGGAAACACATGCTGTTCAGCTGCAACGGCTGCAAAATGAGAGAAATGGATTGAAAATGCACATTGTAAACAAATACAGACAAAATTACCCACCAAAACCTGATGGAAACGCATCACGGAGAACTCCCAGACAGGAAGTCAAGATTGGAACAAATCCGCTGCAATTCATCCGACGACCAAAAGTGTCTTCAGTCCCACCAAAGCTGCGCCAAGCTCAAATTGATGAAGTGCAGAACACAGCTGGAAGAAGTCAGATGGTTGTTGCTGGCAATAAGGGTGGCAGTGGACGACAGGAGAAGTTCAAAGGTCAGTTGAGGAGATGTGTTAGTTTGGAACCTCTTAGTAAAGTAGGAACCGATCGCTTCCACCATCTGAATTTGAATTCATCTCCGCATCAGAGCAAAGACGCTGGCTTTAGAACCATTGGATTGTCGGGAACTCAATGTTTTAGTCGAGAATACTTGGACATTGTGCACAAGAAGAGTGCTCTGATATCCCGTTCAACTTCCCTCCAATCAGTGGCCCTGGAGCAGTCTGACCACACCCACATCTGTGCATCACCCCTCAGACGGACACACCCACTAAAAGGCTCCGCCCCCAGCATGGTAGAAACAACCTCGCTGGTTTTTGATATACTTCAACTTTTAAGGAGTGTGCAAGGAGTGCGTCCAGTCCCGCGATGCAACGGTAGCAAGATTCCAATACCGATGCATCCACATTTTACACATGGAAATGCCTGTGGTGGTGTGTCTTGGAAATCAAAAGTGGAGAAAAGTCTGAGAGAGATGGAGGAGGATTTTAATGATGAGTACACACCTCTCAAACAGGAGGTACACTTGCTCGTACACTTGCTGTGAGGTTTGGACGATTCTCGATAATGGCTGTGTTTCAAAACTTAGTGAGTCGATTGAGGGGACAACATTTTTGGGCATCATTGGAATGCTTGTAACAGAATGAGTGTTCATAACAGGTTATAACGTGCCTATGATGCTCAAATATGCTGTCTAGGTAACTATAGGCAATGTGTGTGTTTTAAATGATTCTATAGATTCTATATTCTGTTGTGTATAAGTGGTTATATGTGTTATATGCTTGCGTGTGTTACAGGTGTGTGTAGAAAAGCAGAATGAATTGAGCAGATTGGAGCAGAAGACCAGACAGCTGACTGAAGAGGTCAACACGGCCAAGAGCAGCAACCAGATGCTCAAATGCACGCTGGAAGACACAGAAAAAGAGAAGAACGTAAATACTGCACAAACAGATGTGGGCTGTGTCACCAACTACCTAAGGATCACAATATGTATTTCATGATATAATACATCATAATATCGTAATAGGATTGCGATTGTTACTGCTCTAAACACATACTGAAGTTTAACTTCAGTAAGGACAAATTTATTGTCAATTAATGACATTTAAAGTAAGCATAACATTTCACACTATTTACTTTTTAATACATGTTGCTCTTCTTATTTTGCACAATTCATCATTGCATGTTATTCCAAAAATGGTTGCTTCAGAATCAGTCATAAAAATATATTGACTCATATGTGTCTCATATAATGGCATGGGCTCTGAAAAGACGATTTCTAGACTCTTATTTTTAGTTATTTCGAGACTCCGTAACAGTACTCGATATTTAATTATTTACCAAATTAAGCTTTTTATAGCCTCTATATTCACTCTATATGCACGTTTCCATTTAGTCACAGTTTTCTTTTCATGCCCTCGCTTAAATTTAGGACACTTGATAAATTAATCAAAATAACCAAATGTGCATTGAAGTGAGGATAAAACTATGAATATTTTCAGTCAGTGATTGTTTTTATTTCACTTCAAGAGACCGCTGTTATATTGTAGAACCAAGCCATTCTACTGTAACTGTGGAATTATTCAGCGCTAGCCACAGAAAAAAAAAACTATCGGCAACTATCGGAAGATTTTTGCTGAAAACCGATAATCCCAAAATAGATTAATCGGTAGAGCCGATATATTGGTCTACCTCTAGCTGACATCATGATTATATCTGTCACCAATCCCTCTTATTTCTCAAGCCCTTCTTTAACCACCTATACCATTCTGGTATGAAAGCCCACTTTTCTCGATTTGATCAATTCCCAATGGATTAAACCATGCCCCGTCCTTCTTACTTTATTTATTTGTTATTGTTTCACTTGGAAGTATGACAAATTGTAGTGGTAAAATGGTTTGCAAATGCTGTTTTATATTTACTTTTTGGAAAATGTTTGTTTCAGGCACTTTCTGATGAGCTGCAGGAGAGAGAGATGGAACTGGAGGCAGAGAAGAAGAACTCTCTGAAACGAGATAAAACCATCCAGGGCCTCAGTCTGGTTCTGAAGGAGAAGGAGAAAGAGGTTTGAATTACTCACTCAACTTCTGTCACGAAGCAGTGAATCTGGTTTCTTGGTGTAATTGAAAACGATCTTGAAAGACATACTTTAACCACTAGGGATGCACCAAAATTTCGGCCGACGAAATTTTTTGGCCAAAAATGCTATTTTCGGTTTTCGTCCGAAAGAGAACAAAAACTGTTACTTTAAAATCAAGAAACAAAGACACTGACATGAAGAAACATACATCGTTGACATGCAGTGTTTTATGCAAAAAGATGTATACAGCAGCTAATGTTTAAATATATATTGATGGTAACAAGATTGTGCTTATAATTGAGATTCTCATCTGTACAGTATGTGTATGTTTGTGTCATGAAGCGATCGCTCTCTTGAATATCAGCGCATTAATAAAGTGTTTTTCCTTGTGTTTTCAGAGGCTGTGAGGCAGTTTAGCTTGAGCCTCCATCACATATCACTGTTAAATATCCCCACCTACTGTTCGAGCCGAGCCGTATTCTAAATCAGTGGTGTCAAACACGAATCCAACTCAACTTGCTTTGCATCCGCCGCTTGCGGTCTTGTGCATAATTGCGCTTTTCATCTGAAACTGTCACAGATAAAGTAGATAGATAGATATAATTATTCCAAAGTCTAATAAAAATAATATATATACATACATACACTATATGGCCAAAGGTTTGTGGACACCCCCTTCTAATTAACGAATTTGGTTACTCCATTAAATCCAGTAAAGAAAAATCGTAATGTTTCTTTATGTAATGGCTTGGGCTTTGTGTGCTTCCAAATTTGTGGCAACTGTTCGGGGATAGCCCTTTTCGGTTCCAGCATGACAATGCCCCTGTGAACAAAGTGAGGTCCATAAAGAAATGTTTTACTGTGTCTTGCGTGGAAGAAACTGACTGGCCTGCACAAAGCCCAGACCTGAGCCCCTCTGATCGGTTTTGGGGTGAACTGGAACAGCAACTGTAAGTCAGGCCCCATCGACCAACATCAGTTCCTGACCTCACTGATAGCCTTGTGTCTGAATGAGAGCAAATCCCTGCAGCCATGTTACTACATACAGTATAGTGGAAAACCTTCCCAAAAGAGTGAATGCTGTTATTACAGCAAAGGTGGAAATTGATGCCTAAGGTTTTGAAATCAAATGTTCATTAAGCACATATGGTGTCCACAAACGTTTGGCCATATAGTGTGTGTATATATATATATATATATATAAAATATTTTTGGGTTTCGGTGTTCGGCCAGTGTCTCCAGAAGTTCCGGTTTTGGCCAAAAATGTTCATTTCGGTGCATCACTAGTTATCTTTTTAAATTTAGTTTGCTTCAGAGCAGAGAATTAAAATAAAGTGTTTTTGATGTCTTTTGACTTGCGGTAATATCTGTTTCGCTGTCTCTTGTTAATTCTCTCTTTCTGTCTCTGTCTTTCAGATTGAGGATTTGTCTCATGATCTTGAGGACAGGGATCAGGCTCTAGTCAAAGCTCGAGAGGCCCTTCATAAAGCCAAATTACAGAAATATCAGGCATGGAACATTGTGTGTGAACAAATTTAAATATGTGTTTTGTTTTGTTTTTTGTTAATTTTATGTACCGTATTTTCCGGAATATAAGTCGCAGTGTTTTTTCATCATCTGAAAGGTCCTGCGACTTATAGTCTGAAGCGACTTACTATATACATAATACATACACACACCTAAACAGATGAGATGGTAGAAGCATTTTAAAGTTGCTAATTCAGAATATTTTGCCTTAACAAAGTACTTTATGCATCCAGTTTAAATATTTTGTCCATCACTAGACCACTATCAAACGCAGCTCCTAACATGCCCATAAAATAATGTTTAATCATACTCGTAGTAAAAACATTCAGTCAGTGAACATGATAATTAATACATTGCAAATATGGTTGCAAATATCAGAAATATCCACAGATAGGCAGTCGCTAATGTTAATGAATGAATAGAATACAACAGGCATACTGTTTTACTCTCAGACTAAAAGCTGTTTATTTACACAGCACAGCATAGTTACAGATGTTATGAACAGATGTGGCTTACTTGTGATGTTTTTTTTCATGAAACATAAAGCAAATTGTCCCTTTAAAACAAGCCGAAAAACACAGTGGTACGATGTGTAGATTCTGAGGTACTATAATATTCAAGGAACATGTTTGACATCTAAAAAGCTGAAATGAAGTCGGGCGGCTGCTCTCAGGTCCTAGTGCCTGCCGATACGTTCTCTGCTAGTGCGACTCATAGTCAGTTGCGACTTTATTTCCGGAAAATACGGTATATCTACATTGGTTGGTTAAGTATTCTATCAAATTACTTTTATAACTAAGAGTAGAAATCAAATTTGGGCTGTAAGTGTGAATAAAGCCTAACAGTCTTCTGTGTGTTTCAGGGAGCTGAAGATCAGCAGTCTCTTCTCCTGGAGCAGCAGGCTGAATTGTCGCGGCTCCAGATGGAGGCTCACTCGTTGCAGCTGGATGCCCAGCGGTTGCAGCGTGTGCTGGGTAGCAGGGATTCCGAGCTCTCCCTCCTTCAGCAGGCCAAACTGCAGCTGGAACAGGAGCTGGAACAACTACAACAGCAGAAGAAGAAAGGAGACAAGACTATTAATGTGTGGCAGACACACCACTCATTGTTATGAAAGATTGGTTCAAACTTGGAACCAATAAAACGTATTCACCAAAATGATTCAGACTTCTCAATGCCACTCACTCTTTATTTTGTATTTCTTTCCTTTGTTGCCCTGCAGGATTTGCAGAACCAGTTAAAGAAGCTGAACGGTAGTCTAACTGACAGAGAGAACGCTCTAGAACAGCTGCGTCTAGAACAGCAGGAACAGAACCGCGCTTCTGAGCAAAAACTACAGAACACCATAGACCGTCTCACAGCGAACCTGAATCATAAAGACCAGCAGCTACAGGTACACACACAAACACAACACTGCTCTGTCATCACTCACTTGCTTGCTCACTCACGCACTCACTCCAGACTATTCTTCAGGACTATATGAATATGGTGAGAGATCTGGAGAAGAATAAAACTCAGGATGGAGGTGACATCATGGTGGCTAAACTGAGAGCACGGCTGAAGGAGAAAGAGAAAGCTCTTGAGGTTTGTGTCTCTTTTCTTTTTCTTTCTTAAACAGGTCATCGTGGAAAATCTATCATATCATGGATTTTTCTTGCTCTTTTGAAATAAAATTAAATGTGCTATTTAGACATACTCTAACATTCACAACACAAAGCTTATCCTCAGTCGAAAAACTCCTCATTCAGAAATCATCATGGCTGTGATGCCAGAACCATGAGCTCACCAACATTTGCATAACGCTCATTCTGTATTCAGAAGTAATATTGTCACAATGTCAATAGTTTTCACGTGTGAAGAGGTTAGCCAATCATAAAAGAGATCATTTTTATATAGAAGTCTTACAACTGTACTGTAGAAAAAAAAAACATTTTAATTCTAAGTGTCAGAGAGAGGATGGGCAATTGTCATAAAATTGAGTTTTTTTGGTTTATACCATAAGTGGACTTCAGGGGAAAAAATGTACATGCTTCAAAAATGTAGAGTATGGGGGGCCTGAGTAGCTCAGTGGTAAAATACGCTGGCTACCACCCCTGGAGTTCGCTAGTTCGAATCCCAGGGCGTGCTGAGTGACTCCACCCAAGTCTCCTAAGCAACCAAATTGGCCCGGTTGCTAGGGAGGGTAGAGTCACATGGGGTAACCTCCTCGTGGTCGCTATAATGTGGTTTGTTCTCGATGGGGCGCGTGGTGAGTTGAGTATGGTTGCCGCGGTGGATGGCGTGAAGCCTCCACACGCGCTATGTCTCCGTGGCAACGCGCTCAACAAGCCACGTGATAAGATGCGCGGGTTGCCGGTCTCAGACGCGGAGGCAACTGGGATTCGTCCTCCGCCACCCGAACTGAGGCGAATCACTACGCCACCACGAGGACTTAAATAAAAAAAGCACATTGGGAATTGGGCATTCCAAATTGGGAGAAGGAAAAAAAAAACAAATGTAGAGTATAACACCTTTAAACCATTTAACACTTGATGGGTTATGTGGTGTGAAATTACTTTTTATTCATGAAATTGCCATTTGGAATAATTAACTTTATGAAATAAAGATTAGGTTGGCTATTGATACAGATTTTTCGATTTGATTCTGATTTCTAGACGATTCTATTCAATATTGATTCATAAGGGTATATTTCATTTATAATGTCCATTTTGCCTACAAATGGAAAAAAAAAAATTCTCTCCCATCTAATATTGTTAATTACACAGGGGACCTTCTAACTAGGTACATTACGAAAATATTAATTTTACTAATTCTATTTGATATGCTTTTCCTCATGTTGGTCACATTTTAGCTTTTTAAAAATGTACAAATCCATGTATTTCATCAATAAATATGATATCCTATAGAATATATTATATTTCGGTACATGTTAATTGTTTAATGCATAATTTATACTATTTACATGTACTTACATTGATTTGTAGAACATGTAGAAATCGTTACTGTCTCTTTAAGAAAACTGGCACTTCTATAAAGAGCGTCTTTATATGATCGCATATTAACGAGAGAGACTCGAATGGCTTTATATCATCTGTGCTATGCATGATTAGAATAATAAAAATAAAAAAATTATGTTGCCGGGCCGCAATTACTCTGACACGTTTGCTATTTTCAAATGAGAGCCTACGGGAATAATGTGTGTTTGAGTAGTTTTAAGCGGGATTTTATCAAAATGATCCAAAAAATGTAAAACACTTTGTTGCCGGGTCACTTTTAGTAGTGACACGAGGTACCTAGAGAGGATACACGTAGTGTTTTTCTTTCTTAAATTTTTTTGTTTTTTTGTTGATATTATCCATTCCATTTATGAGAATATTTTGCCAAAAAATGCGCTGTTGACGGCCATCTCCCGTTCGTTCCAATGGGGAGTTCTACAGAGCTTGTCAGAGCAAGCCACCGTAACCAAGGGGGGCAGAGCTTAGCAAAGGGGCAATTGACTGTAAGAACAGAAAGGATATGAAAACAGACATTTATCAGTGACAAATTAGTTGCGTGGATTTTTTCTTTGGACATACATTGGACACGGAATGAGTTGAACCACACTTTTCTCAACACTCAGTGAAAGGATGTTGAACTACTTTTTAGCTAATACTACGCAATCACTAGTGAGTGAAATCTGAACGTTTACCAGCCAGAAGCTAATCACATAAAGTGATTTACTCTCATTGTAGAAAGTTCAGCTTATAGTAAAAGATCGATCTTGGCATTTAAGGATTGATATCGAGATTGTTCAAATTATGATTTCCATGCATCGGAAAACCAATATTGTTACCCAGTCCTAATAAAGATTATGAAGTCCATACCTAAGAACTATAAAATTGAGTAGAGGGTAACACTTGACTGCATAAAGCTAAACAATTCCTTGTAGAGTTGACATGTTTACTGCCATTGGCAGTAGTTCTGGCAGCGGATAAAAGTTTGTCTTTCAGCATATATTGCAGGTCTCATTCCAGATATCGTTGACATTAAATCTTGTGGTATATTTGAGGTCTTTTTGTGTTTCACTGTGTTTATTTGTGCAGAAAGCACTGGATGATAAGTTTGCTGCCGTGGAGGAGAAAGAAAATGAGATCCATTTGTTACAGCTGAGTGTGAGAGAGAAAGAGAGAGATGTGGAACACCTCAACAACCTGCTCTCACACAATGAAGAGACCATTACTGTAAGTGTATGTGTGTATGTTGGAAAATGTTTCATTGCATGATTTGATTTCTGTGAGGTGTGATGGGTTGCTTTCTGTCTGTGTGTATAGAGTTTTGATGCTCTAATAAAGGAGAAAGATCTTGAGCTGCAGCAGCTGTTGAACACCTTGAAGAATCTTCAGAGGTGTAAAAATGAGACTGAAGAGAACCTACAGCGAGCTCTGAGAGAGAAAGACTCTATTATACAACACTTACAACAAGCACTGGACAACAAAACAAAAGACATGGAGGTAAACACACGCTCATGCGCTGTTGTTCCCTGTGTTTCTTTTATTGTTGCCAGGTAGCTCCCCCCACAGTGAAAACTCATTAGTCCAAACATCAGGTATGTTCAGAATGGCTTGCTTTTGTTGCTTCAGGACAGAAAAATCACTTGACACCGATGTTGTCACATTGGGCCTAGTTTGGCTGCAGTGAATGTCTATATATGCAGATGGTCTGTTAGCTATTTTACAAAAAATAAAAAATAAAAAAAGTCTTATTTTCTCTTTTGATTTCTCGTGGCTCTACAGGAGATGTCCAATATGGTTCTAAGCCAATCAGAATCTCAGGGTCGGGACCTGGCAGAGCAGATGAGCCAGAGATTAAAGGTCACAGAGGTCATGCTTTCTGAGGCAGTGAAAGACAGAGAAAGGCTGGTGACTGAGAACCAGACCACTGTGGAAAACCTGCTGGCCACCATCAGCAGCAAAGACCAGCTACTGAGGGTAACACACACACGTGCTCTATATGTTTATGTATACTGTATATATATATATATTAGTGCTGTTAACGCATGCGATTAATTAAAAAAGTTTAACTCATAAATTGTTCTTAAATGCGATTAACACATTTATAGTTAATATAACCCTTTTTGGGAGGGCGGAACTTTTGTAATGTGTCCGCCCGGAGGCACTACACTGACGGACACACTGCAAGCACACACAACAGCGCTTCTTGTCAGTGATCAACTGATGGAGCAAGGAAATTTTAATGCTATTTAATGTACAAAAAAGCCTAGATGGGACCTATGTAAGGTGCATTTTTATTACCACAGAATCACATCAAGCACATTCTATCACCAGAATGAAAATTTTTTTCTCAAAACATCTTTGAGTTCAAAGCGGCGTTTAACACTGGCGTTGACACTTTGACATGAATCATGAACACAGCTTCACGGTTGCTGTAGGAAAGCGGATAGCCACAGTCTACCGGCTGATTAATATTGGGGGTGGGGTGCTGAGTGGGTGGGCAGTTCCTAACCAGATGCGACGCGATACCACGATATTCGTATTGTAAATGAATATAAAACAGTCTGTTCACTGAACGTACCTCATTTTCTCACTGAAGCTACTTATGGACATATACTTTCTACAACAAATCTCAAGGGGGTAGTACACCAGTCTGAGCACTCGAGACTGGTCCACGTGAAAATGCACGTGCTCTGCGCTGATCTGTCCATTGAGCCGCGGTGACTGATCCGGGTAGAGCTGTTTCCTCTCGCATTTTGAACGTTTGCTGTTTGATATTTCTCATGCGCAACAAAAAAACGACAGCACACAATCAGAGTCGGGAAACTTTGTAGTCGCACCAATGCAAAGTTTAACCTCTTGCAAAGTTTAATCGCACTGTTAGGAAAAATGGTCGCAAAATGCAAGTCTGGTTCATCCTTGGGAGCATTTTCCAAATGCCTGAAGGTACCACATTCATCTGTACAAACAATAGTACGCAAGTATAAACACCAAGGGACCACGCAGCCATCATACCGCTCAGGAAGGAGATGTATTCTGTCTACTAGAGATGAATTTATTTTGGTGATAAAATTGCAAATCAATCCCAGAACAACAGCAAAGGACCTTGTGAAGATGCTGGAGGAAACAGGGAGACAAGTATCTATATCCACAGTAAAACGAGTCCTATATCGACATAATCCGAAAGGCTGCTCAGCAAGGATGAAGCCACTGCTCCAAAACCACCATAAAAAAAGCCAGACTACAGTTTGCAAGTGCATGTGGGGACAAAGATTGTACTTTTTGGAGAAATGTCCTCTGGTCTGATGAAACAAATATTGAACTGTTTGGCCATAATGACCACCGTTATGTTTGGAGGAAAAAGGGTGAGGTTTGCAAGCCGAAGAACACCATCCCAACCGTGAAGCATGGGGGTGGCAGCATCATGTTGTGGGGGTGCTTTGCTGCAGGAGGGACTGGTGTACTTCACAAAATAGATGGCATCATGAGGAAGGAAATTTATGTGAATATATTGAAGGAACATCTCAAGACATCAGCCAGGAAGTTAAAGCTCGGTCGCAAGTGGGTCTTCCAAATGGACAATGACCCCAAGCATACCTCCAAATTTGTGGCAAAATGGCTTAAGAACAACAAAGTCACAAAGCCCTGACCTCAATCTGATGAAAGTGTGTGCAAGCAAGGAGGCCTTTAAACCTGACACACCAGTTCTGTCTGGAGGAATGGGCCAAAATTCCAGCAACTTATTGTGAGAAGCTTGTGGAAGGTTACCCAAAACGTTTGACCCAAGTTAAACAATTTAAAGGCAATGCTACCAAATACTAACAAGGTGTATATAAACTTCTGACCCACTGGGAATGTGATGAAAGAAATAAAAGCTGAAATAAATCATTCTCTCTACTATTATTCTGACATTTCACATTCTTAAAATAAAGTAGGGATCCTAACTGACTTAAGACAGGAATGTTTTCTACGATTAAATGTCAGGAATTGTGAAAAACTTTGAGTTTAAATGTATTTGACTAAGGTGTATGTAAACTTCTGACTTCAACTGTGTGTGTGTGTGTGTGTGTGTATGTGTATATATATATATTATATATATATATATTATACACATACACACAGTGTTAGCATAATGTGTGTATTTTTGTGTCCGTAGGCGAGTGCAGAGCGTCACACACAGGCTTCGAGCAATCACGCTTTTGAACTACAGGATCTGCGCAGGCAGCTGGCAGACATGCAGATGCAGCTTGGAAAAACACAGAGACTGAGCACCACGTCGACACAAGAGGGTCACCTAGAGACTGCTGAACTCCGTGCCATGTTGGCGGAAAAGGACGCTCTCATTAATGTGAGATATTAGCCGATTTCAAATGAAACCCATTTAAGTGCTAGATTAACTTCAGATACCACATATGTTTTTCACACAAGCAGCAGATTTGAGTTTATACAAATTGGCTGTGTTCACAACACTCGTAAAGCTAGATTTATGTGGAGTTGAATGCACAAGTGTCGGCGGTGATGTTTGTTTGCTGCATTTTCGTGACGAATGATAAGATGGTATATTTTCGACTTTTGCGTGCCGTAATTGTGTCGGCTCCTTCAGAACTCTTTGATGGCAGACTTCTTATATTAGAGGACCCGACTGTGTACATGCTTGGATCATTAACATTATGAATTTGTTGACAAGTATTATGCTCTTTGTTTTACAGAAACTGTTGGAACGTGGGAGGGAGAAAGATCACATCCTGTTGGAAATGAGAACAGGTGAAGCTCTGGCCCCTCAGGTGTTGGAGCTGAGACAGACCATTCAGGTGCTGCAGGATAAACTTGAGGAGAGGGAAGGTGAGAGTGTGTTTCTATAGCAATAATGCAACAAAGAATCATGTGTTTTGTTTTGATTTTTGCTCATTTTAAGTGAAAAAAATTAATTCCAGAGCTCCAACGTACTGTAGAAGTAAAATCAGGCATCAATACATTATATTTTCAGTGGAAAAGATGTTTAGTACTTATGAAACCTGCCATAGAAAAATGTTAACTTGTTGAAGAAAAGCTCTTAATATAAAAAAACAATAATAATAATATGGCCACCTATATATTGCACATGCAAAATATAAAGTACTTTATTACAAGTTTTATCTGTTGTGTATGTGTGTGTTTATAGCTGAGCTGAGCAGGAGAAACAGTGAGGAAACTATGGATAAAACTCCAGTCAATACGAAATCTTCTGTAGTTTTGAAGAAAGAGCTCGCAGAGAAAACAGAAGCTCTGAATGCAGCACTGAAGAGAGAGAACCAGCTCAAGGTCTGTTTGCAATCGCATAAGAATTTCTGGATTTTTCAGTGTTTCAAACATTTCTGAGTAACTGTGTTTGTGTGTGAGACAGATATCTCTAGCAGAGCTTCAGTCTAAGGTATTAGGACTGGAGACACAATTAGAGGGACAGACAGCCAATATTGAGTCCCTTACGTCTACACTCAACACTAAAGAGGAAATTATCACTGTAAGTGTACATTTAAACACACATTTTGAATTCATGGTCTGACTGTGGTTTTTTATGAGTATTATCCTGGTAACTGAGTGGTTCTCGCCTCTGCAGGAGCTGCACCTGCGTTTGTCTCAGCGAGGAAACAGCCGACCTCCTCTGACCCGTGATCAAGCTTCCCAACCTGGTGAGACTGAATCCAGTCTCTCTTCTCTCCCTCAGAGAGAGAGAACCATCATTGGAGGAGATAGCCAACAGCAGGTATATACACAAACACAAAAAAACTGTTAGTCTTACAGGTATTGATCTACACATGCAACTCAAGGTCATGCAGACATGCATGTTAGCATCCTTACCCTAAGATACACATAAACATCACATAAAAGTGTTCTTTGTTATTTTTTGGGGTGATAGTCTGAGATTCTGTTGCACCTTCTGTGTTGTGGCGACCTCTGACCTTGTGCTTTTTTATTTTGGTAGAATGTGGCATCTCTGTCTGATCTTGTGACTGAGCAGGCAGAGTTAAACCGCGCTCTGAGAGCCGAGCAGCATCTCTACTCCAACCTCATCAGAGCCGTCAAAGAGCGTGACAGGTGTGTGTATGTGCTATTGTTGAGTGTTAAAGGAATATGAAAATTCTCTCATCATTTACTCACCCTCATGCCATTCCAGATGTGTATGACTTTCTTTCTTCCACAGAACACAAATGAAGATTTTTAGAAGAATATCTCAGCTCTGTAGGTCCATACAATGCAAGTCAACAGGGTCCAAAACTTTGAAGCTCAAAAAAGCACAAATGCAGCATAAAAGTAATCCATATGACTCAAATGGTTAAATCCATGTCTTCAGAAGTGATATGATAGGTGTAGGTGAAAAACATAATATTTATCTGTTTCTCAGACACACCTATCATATTGCTTCTGAAGATATGGATTTAACCACTGAAGTTGTATGCATTACTTTTATGATGCCTTTATGTGCTTTTTGGAGCTTCAAAGTTCTAGTCACCATTCACTTGCATTGTATGAACCTATAGCGCTGAGATATTCTTCTAAAAACCATCATTTGTGTTCTGCAGAAGAAAGAAAGTCATACACATCTGGGATGACATGAGGGTGAGTAAATGATGAGAGAATTTTAAATTTTTGGCTGAACTATCCTTTTAAGGTAACAAAAATCATTCCTGTTGTTCCATCGTAATGTGATGGCAATATTTTGAAAGGCCTGTTTAATTTGAATGATGTTTCATTTTTTTCTCAATGTTGTTTCAGTGTTGGGAGGCTGCAGGCTTTACAGTTGGAGCTCACAGCAGTGTCACTCCTCAGACAGCAGCTAGAGAGTGGCGTTCAGATGAACACAGAGCTCAGAGATCAGCTACAGAGGGAGATCCAGAGGGCCAATCAGAAAGAAGGTGCAGTACAGACAGAGAACACTGACAACCAATCTGATCTCATGCTTTGAAGATAGACAAACAGAAGCTGTCTCACAAAACTTAGTAAAAGTATGCCTACATGCATTTTTTAAGAATGTTCAAGATTTTGCTCCATCCTCCCTTTTCAATGTTCTCCATCCATAGCTGTCCTTGTTCATGTGCATCTCTCTGTTTTTCTGTTTTGCTGTTTTCCAACTGTCCTTCACTGTTATGTTCTCTCAGTAAAGCATTTTTCATGCCATTGTTTATGCTGTTTTGACTCTCATTCATCATGTTTTACCTGTATGTTTTCTGGTCTGTTCTTCGCTCAACTGTGAAGTCATTTATTGTTTTTCGTTCTAATAAAGTCTTCTTACTGTCCGTGTGGCTCTAATAAAGCACTAATAAACTCACCCAACCCCTGCTTTTGAACATGTACTCATTTACACAAACACTCAAGCTTTTTTATTTTTATTTTAGAAAGACGTTTCTACAGTATATTGCACACTGTTTATTTTGGATGAATGCATGGAATACCCGGATGACCTTACACATTTTCCAAAATTGTGCAGCATACAACCAGTGCGCACTGCATGGAACACTTTATCCCACAATGCAATGTACTCAACTTGACCCACCATTTTCAATGTGGCAAATAAACTAAAAAAATAAATTTTTTGACTGTCAAATGATAAGATATTTCTCCAAAGTTTAATTATAGTAGCAACATTTTACAATGCAGCATACTGCTTTTTATGTTGTTGTTGTTGATTTTTTTTCCTTTTTTTTTTTTCCCCAATTTGGAATGCCCAATTCCCAATGCGCTCTAAGTCCTCGTGGTGGCGTAGTGACTCGCTTCAATCCGGGTGGTAGAGGATGAATCTCAGTTGCATCCGCACATCTTATCACGTGGCTTGTTGAGCGCGTTACCGTGGCGACATAGCATGTGTGGAGGCTTCACGCTATTCTCCGCGGCATCCACGCACAACTCACCACGTGCCCCACCAAGAACGAACCACATTATAGCAACCACGAGGAGGTTACCCCATGTGACTCTACCCTCCCTAGCAACCGGGCCAATTTGGATGTTTAGGAGACCTGGCTGGAGTCACTCAGCACACCCTGGATTCGAACTTGCAACTCCAGAGGTGGTAGTCAGCATCAATACTCGCTGAGCAACCCAGGTCCCCTCAGCATACTGCTTTTTAAAATGTTTATTGCAAAATACATACTGTTTAACATACTATTTAAAAAAAATAGTCTGTATACAGTGTATACTGTGCAATTTTCAGTAAGCAGTAAACTATTCTATTCTGAATGAGGGTCTGTTCCCTATACATATCTATTTCATGTAGACTAACAAGGGCCTTTTTCTTTTGTTTTTCATTTTCTCTCACAAACAAGCCACTGTTTGTCCTTTACATCCATCAAAACGTCTTCATAAATTCACTGTATTCCTGTGACTGAACTCAGGCTTGCATAAAGAAACAAAAAAGACAGTGCTCAATTACACAGAAACTGAAAAATAGGCTGAAGGTTTGTGTGTATGCATGCACTCTGCAGTTGACCTATAATCCTCTTTTGGCCATCTGCTTTGGGTGACTTGCCTTTTTGATGCCCTTTCAATCCTAAAAAGAATAAGACTTGAGCCCTGTTCGCACCTCAAACGATATTGTCACTTGGTGTTGCTAGACTCTGCAATCTGTGAAGCTGGTGGGAGTTCCTACTGCTGTCGCTTAATGTTATTGGTGGACTGCACATCTGGCCATAGTAGCTTTGGAAATTGTGATTACAGATTATACTGCTGGTAAAACTAAGATATTCTAATTTGACAAGGAATCAGTTCTATTGCTTCTAAAAATGAACATTTTGCACGAAAGAGTAGATTAATATAACCTGCAGTAGTGCTTAATACTTCATGTCATAAGCAAGATGAACAATCTAACAATGTATGAATCAAACTCACTCGGAATGCTGACAGTTTTCCATGCATGATTTTTATTAGGCTTTATCCATGTATGTGGTTAGAGACAAATGATATAGAATAGTGAAATCGCTCACAGAAATCTTGCCTGCACTCTAGTATCTCACACAAACTGCCCTGGAGACAGGTGACGTGAGCTCCGCTGTCTTTACTCTCATTGGTAGTCGCTTGCGAATGTTGCTCGTGATTTGCATAAAGTAAACATTTTCTGAACTGCTCTCATTGAAAATGAATAGGATTGTATCGCGTGATACCGCCGGCAGTGTGAACGGAGCTCTGTAGTTTTAGACCGTTATTTGATTGTATGAGAATAAAAACTCTGTTTTTTCATCTACCTCTATTTATTCCCACAATTAAATTAAATATTATCTGAAATTTTTATTTTACAGTGCACATGCTTATTGAGCACCTGATTAGCTTCCTTCCTACACATGTCTTATGGCAGCTCTCTCCCTTTTTTACCCTCAGGCTTGATTTTGAGTCAGTATACTTTAACATCTCAGTTTAATTCGAGACCTTGGTACAATAATGATCTCTGCATGAGATTACTTTCAGAAACAGTCAAAACTGTGACGTAGCGGTTAGCACACTTGTTCCTACATATTGAGCTGTGGTGCTCATATGTGTGTGATGCATGTTTGAATCACAGTTCCCCCTCTTTTCCCTGTCATTTTCTGTCCTCACTTTTCTCTCCTATAAATAATTAAAAGAACAAAAAATGAAATGTGTAGAAAATAAGGTTGTATAGATTTTTGAGATGCTAAATCTTAGGGTGATATAATCAGCATGTTGAAATGTATTGAATGTGTCACTAACTGTGTCTGTGTTTACTTGTAGGTTCAAACCCTTCAGAGTTAGAGAGCATGCGTGATGCACTGGAGGAAGCCCAGCGCTGGAACGCCTCTCTGCAAGCCCGACTGGGGCAGATTCAAAACAGAGGAGGAGGGGTCGGGCAGGCCAACGATTCCGGTACATACGTGCATCAATCATTTAGCCAATACTCGTTTAAATTAAGTAGGTATTGTAGTTCAAGACTCTGATTGAACAGTTTTTCAGAGTACTATTTATTATTTATTTTTATGCTAATTAATCTGATCATTTTAAGTGGACACACTGAGTTTGATTGGCGAGCAGACGTCCTACATGAGTATATGTGTGGGGGAGGGGCCAGAGGAGGAGCTGCAGCACTTGACTATAGAGCAACTCAGACTAAAGGTAAGTCTACATGAAACGATGCTATAGAGAACAGGTGGAAAATGGTCATGCAGAACTAAAACATGTCTGTGTGTAGTGCAAGAAACCTTGACCAGCATTTTTTGACTTCTGTGAAAAAATAAATGCTACAAAAGTGTCCCCTTTTATAGCCCCTTTTAAAGTATTTTACTCTCACTTTAAGGTCTCGGAGCTACAGGCAGTAAATGCTGAACTACAGAAGAGACTGATGGAGAAAGGCATTGTGGGTAATGATCCAAGAGACTCTCTGAAAGAGCCAGACCTTATCAAACTTTCAACTCCTACCAAGATATTAAAGGTTATTATTACATCCTCACAGGCACAGTCTTTCCAATTTTTGCCTTATAAATGCAATGAATATTGTGAAATATTTTCAGCTGTGACTCCAATTGTAGAAGGGGCCCATTTTTTTTTCCCCTTTTAACCTCTTGACCTGTGACCTTTAACCTCTAAGCTTCCAATTTTGTGCTTTGTCAGAGTATGATTGACCTCATGTCGGTAGCTGAGTCTTTCTAACATTTACTAACATTACTTAGCGGTAGTTTGGACTTTTAATACAAGTTTCTCTAATGCGTTTGTCTACTGAATGAGTGTGTATGTTTATGCATGTGTCTGCAGTAGTTGTTTCTCCCTCTAGTTCTCTATCTCTCACTTCCATCCCTGCTAACCCCTGTTATCTCCTCTGTCTTTCTGGCTCGTTTTCTTACCCATTATCACCTGCAGTCACCCCATCCTACTGTTACTATTTGCTTTCTTTGTATTTTTTTCTGTTATGGCATTTTGTGTTAAGTCATGTGTCACCGAAACATCCCATTACTGTAGCAAATGCAGGAGGAGCAGCTGCCTGCCGCTAAAGCTGTCATGACACTAATGCCTCAAAATACAAAGGTAAGGGATAGTCTGTATAATTCACCCTTCTCAACAACCTAACAGCCAAAAGCCTGTTGGAAATACTTGCAAAAGCAATGTACAATGAAGCTGATCAATCAATTTTGTATTATCTTACTGTAATCTTTAGCCTCACCTTAAAATTAATTAACATTATAATTTATCTGGAAATGCATGTATTGTTGATCTCTAAGGAGAGATGTGATAAGGGAGATCATTCTCAAGAGGCTTGGGATGAAAGTCAACAGCCACAGACTCAGAGAGAGCAAAGTGCCCCATCACCCACGTCCAGACTCCTTAAGGATGAATCCATAAAAGCAGAACTCCAATCGCTCCTTCTAGACTGTGGGGCAGAATCAGTCTCTCAGCTCAGGTGCATTTAGGATAATTTGGTGATCGCATTCTAGCTTTGATTATACTTACCAGAATTTTAACAAGTATTGTGTTTTGTAGGGTGCAAGTGGCCAAACTTCGCTCAGAAACATCTGAACTCCGTGGACTCTTGAAGGAAGAAAACTCCACTGAGTCTAAAGAGAGTGCAGAGAGTTCTGGAGAAAGTGATAGGGACGGCGACTTACGGAATACTGTCAAGACACTCCGCTCAGAGGCCAGAGGTCACCGAAAGGTCATCCGACTTCTTAAGGAGCAGCTGCAGCAGAACTTAGTATCGGATACCGGAAGTCGATTAGACCCAGAGGCGATCGTCAGCATGGCTAGTGAGATGAAAAGACAGCTAGAAGAAAGTGATGATTCACAGAGGCACGATCACACACTGCAGAAAGAAAACAAGCAAAGAGAAAGGAAAGAAATGGAAGAAAAAGAACAAAAAAGAAAACAGGGCCTAAACACTAAACCCAGCAAGAGTCAGAAACAGCATATGGCCAGACATACAGTTAGTGTGATATTACTTGCTTATACCTCTATGTAGAAGGTTGATGTGGTATAGTGGTTGAAGTTCTGGGCGGTTAACAGAAGGGTTGCTGGTTGTAGGGAGCAATCCATGGACTAGAATCATTTTGCCCTTAAAAAAGGTTCTTAACCCCAGGGAATTCCAGTGGGATTGTTTCTGAGGTGAGGGTACTTTTTGCTTTGGATGAAAGCGTCAGCTATGGCAATAGAACATATCGGAAATCCTTCTTCAAATCTGTACTGAGCATGCTCCAAAAACGGACAGTCCCCCCGGTGCAACCTGGAGTTAAGTGTCTTGTGCATGGGCACAGTGCTGGCTCATAGATCGCTACTTTCGGGGATTAAACCAGCAACCTTTTGATTACCAGCCCTGAGCTTCACCCAGTACGCCACACCATCCCTGTCCACAGTCTAACCTGTTTTCACTGCTTAAAGTCTTTTCTGAAGTCAAAATGTTTTGTGCCAGAAAGTTAAGTCCTGTGCTGATTTGTTTTGTTACAGGCGTATGTGAAATCCCGTCTCCCGGTACTAGTGAGGCCTAGTAGGAGTTCTGGGCAGAGTTCTGAGGATCTTAGTGAGGTGATTTCACACCACATTCACCCCAGAAATAGAGACCTGACTGGGGCGGAAGAGTCCGACTACAGCACCGACAGCAAGACGTCTTTGAGGTCAGCTCAGCAGGAACATCTGGAATTAGACCATGTTAAAGACTCCAGGCTGAGTCCAACAATTAGAACTAAACAGAACACTGACATCGGACAGAATACAGACCAGAATCTAGAATCTGAGCTCATGGCGCAGTTAGAGCTGCTGAATCAAGAATGCCAGGAGAAAGAAGACCTTATCTCTCGCCTACAGCAACAAGTCCGGGAGTGGGAGGAGCTTCAGGTTGATCTACAAGAGAAAGACAGGCTCAACCGAGAATACCTGGAGGCCCTGCAAGCGGCAGAGTCCACCATTGCATACCTCACTGCATGCAGCCTGGACTCTGAGTGTGGTTTGGGTCAAACAGTAGATGTATCATTGCAGCAACGGTGTGCAGAACTTCAGAAAGTTGTTGAGGAGAAAGACCGACTCATCGCACAGATCTTAGAGTGTTTGAACAAGGCAGAGTCTGCCATTGCATCGCTCCGAGATGTGGACGCAACGAGTAGCCACGCAGACCGAGCCCATGGGGAGGTTGACCCACATGTTCTCTGTGAGAGGCTTGAGGAGCTGATTAGACAGGTAAGAACCTCTCAGCAGTGTGAGGACAGTGTAAGCCCAGGTAATTCTGACCTGCAACGGCAGATGGAATCACTGCAGCAGTCACTGTTGCAGCAGTGCAGACTGAATGCAGAGCTGCAGGCGAAGCTCTGGACTGCAGAAGCGGCTGTTAAAAAGTTGAGCGTAACTGTCAATGCCAAGCAAAACAGTGCCCCCACAGGTCTGGAGGAGAAACACACTACCCCAGACCCTCAGGAAGGAAAGGTTCAATCATGGCAACAGCAGCAATTGACTGATTGTCTATCTGAGTGCATTAGAGCTGCTGAAGGGGCGGTCCAGTCTCTTGCTGATATTTGCTCAACTCAAAACAAATCTCAGAAGAACTCGTCTAGTTCAGAGTTACAACAATGGCTTGACAAGCTACAGCACGCTCTGCACAAGAGAGAGTCTCTGGAGGACCCAGCCCGTACCGAAAGTCACCAACAAAAGACAAGCACGCCCATTCAGCAAGGCGAAGAGAACCCAGAAAGTTCTAAACCATTACAGCAACAAAATTTCCTGGAATCCGTGTCCTCACACCAGAAGCTTCATAAGAACCTTTTGATGCTTCTTCAAATCCATATTGAGCGTGCTCAGAAATTGACCAAACTGGAAGAGGGGGTTAAAGATGATATCAATGAGCGTGGCGAAAGTGGAGGAGGTGGAGATATGCCTCAAAATGAATTTCTGCAGAAGGATGCCCACATTGAGAAATTGGAGAAGGCCCTGAAGGACAGACAGAGAGCATGTTGGAAATTAGAGGAGAAACTGGCGATAGCTCAATCTGTCATTGCTGTGCACAGCTCAAGCAAGGACAAACAATCTGATCTGCGCAAAGGTGAGATATACATATATACACACACACTTTAGTGAAAGTAGAAGGTGCTCCAACTTATTCACTCTGACGGGGCATACACACAACAGGTTCTTCCATTCACCAGAAATTCAACAGTTAGACAGCATAATGTAATGGAATAGAATAGGCCTTTATCACACTTCCGCGTTCGCGGAGCGGAAGCTTCAATTAGTAGCATAAAACAACTTCCGCTGCAGTCTTTTTCAATGGCAGTGTTCACAGTGTGGAATTATAAAAGAAACATTTCCATCCCAGAGTCTGATTACAGAAAATAACTGTTTAATCGTTGTAAACGTGGTGTTATATCCTCGTGGTTTGAATGCGATGATTGGGGAAGCGTCCACTTGCGAGTCGCGACCGAATGCAATGTAAATAAAACAGAGGTGAATATGTCCCAGTCTACAACTGTATTATGTTCACAAACGGGAGATGAGCATGCTTCAGTAATGAAAGTAATGACATTAAAACACTTAAACGCGATCTCTTCGGACTGGAGTTAAGCACTTTCATCCTCTGGAAGTGAGCTGAACAATGTGCGCAGCTCCTTGTGAACGGTAAAATAACTATTACACATTAAAGTGGTAGATAACACGTTGAAGTGCAGCGTTACTCCAAAGAAACGATTAAACAGCTGATGTTTACTGACAAGTGCATCCAAGTTGGCTTAATTAATTTAGAAAAACTGCGATCATCCATAGACAGATGTTTGGTTATGCTACTATTCGGAGCCGGATGTGACGACACGCGGACTGTGATAAAGGCCTATAAGACATTTTTATGAGTACTTTGTCAGCATGTTGCTCGTTGATGTGCCCGAGTGCTGCTGTTTTCATCAAAGCCTGTATGCTCTAGCTCCCCCTGGTGAACTGGATGATAAAGGTGTGCAGGTGGAGGCGCATGACCTCGGGTATGAAACGAGTGGAAGAAGTGAGACGGAGAGAGAGGAGGGCAGTAGCACAGGTAGTCAGGGGGAAAAAACACCTGAGCATGACTGCTTAAAAGATTGGCTTAATAAGAATGCATGTCAGGGTTTCTGCATGGAAAGGGCTCTTTTAAAAAAAGAAAACTGCTTTCCAAACTGGTACTGACTGCATGCTGAGAGTGATGGAAAAGACTTTCAGAGATGGTGATATTATACTTTGAATGGTTAACCTCAGGCTAATGTGTGTGCACACTCAGTTTGTTTTAGCATGGTTTGATAAGGTTTGCATCATATCAAACCATTCCAATTCTGGTGTAATTAAAGGTGCACTAAGTCATTTTTGTCCTCTTAAAAGTTTTATTCCTAAAGAATTGAAAAGCACTTTTGGCAACATTTTAAAATGTTGTTCCCTCAAATAGGATAAAGACTTAAGTCAAATTGGTAGTGAAGAAGAAACTATTTTATTATCCTTCTTTTTCAGTTGTGCAGTTAATTAATCATGGTCTGACAAATACATCTATAGTTATTGCATTTCTTTAATGACATCAGCAAATAAAAAATTGCTTTTAAGACACTGGATCCAATCAGATGTATCAGTATAAAGTCCAAGAACACTGTTTTAACATAAACAAAAACTATTTAGTGCACCTTTGATAATAAAACTAATATGGTGTCTTTGTCTGACAGCTGTATTTTTTTCTTCAAACATGTGCACAGCTGCACTTGACTGGCCTTAGAGTTGAAGTTATATGAATAATATTCAAATTGCTTGTACTAATCTGTAAATTTGTATGTTATTATTTTGTTATGTGTATCAATCAGATGTAGACGGTGTTTTGCGGTTGGTTCCTGGTCTGTCTCCTGTCCTCCAGGGGAATCAGGACAGATTCTCTCCTGACACTACAGCATACAGCCCCTCGTATCCCAGCTCTCCAGGCCTGAGCTCCCCTCGACCCTGCGACCCTAGCATTGACCCTAACGCTGACCCCGCCTTGCTCCGCCAGCACCTCCAGCAGCTCAAATCACAGGTTGAAGGACAGCACAGAATTATCCAGCACCTCCAGCAACAACTGCGGAAAAAGTCTTTGTCATCTGAGTGCCTAAGTGTGACCTCTGACCGTGGAGGAGGTGAGGAAGGAGAGAATATGAAGCTGATGAAGGCTCAATTCGCCCAGCTGAGCGCAGAGCTGGAGAAAGAGAGAACCATGAACAGTAACAGCCAATCAGGCTCTCCATCCAGGTAATCGTCATCTTCATAATCTTCGCGTTAATCGTCATTAACATGTCTATTCTTATGAAGAAGTGTTTGTTAGCATCAAATCGCTTGTTATTATATTTTAGAAAACAGATCTGCCACCAAAATTTGATTGGATGAGCCATGTTCAAAGCTGTAAAATAGACAATATGTGGACACCGCACATCAGTTTCATATTCTATATTGAAATGCCTTTTATGTTGCTTGACAACTGTAAACTGCTTACATTTACAATTACAATATTACTTGGCTGAAGAATTGTTTATTGTACTTATGTCAATTATTATGTCAAATTATGTCATGTTGTATTAAAGCAATAAAGCAATTTGGCCACTTGAGTTATTATGTTACAGTTATTATTACACAATTAAGGGAGTTCATGTTTTGCCAAATAACACCTTTTTACATTGGTGAAGTAGTGTACTTGTACACTACTGTTGCATTAATGTCATTCTCTCTCTCTGTCCACAGAATTGAGTCTCTAGTCCAGTCTCAGGCCCGTGAGTTGTGTGAGCTGCGGGAACAGATCCGTGTGTCTCGTGGTTTGGGCGTCAAACAACGTAAACAGCTGCTGGAACTCCGAGGGGCTCTGGAGGAGTTGCTTCAGCCCAGCGAGATGCACTCTGTTCAGGGCACCCAACTCAAAGTGCAGCTGGACCACAGCCTGAGCCTACTGGAGAAACTAGAGCAAGGTAAATATGCACATACAGAGTGATTGCAGAGACTAGTGAAGAATGTATTTTTCGGTTTGTTGGTTGATGGGGAAAGCTGTTTTGCAAAGCTGTTTTCACTTGGGGTCTGGGGTACAGATCATGTCGATATTTGTGTGAACAAAATTGATGACATATAATTTGCAAAGTATAATATAATATCTCAATGCATCAATATCTCATCAAATGGCATTCGGTGAGCAGCTCACAGTCTTTGCATCTTTTGCAATGCATCTGCAGGAATGTGTGTGAGATGTATTGTGCTCTTTTATTCCCCCATTATCCTTTAGTTTCATCAGGAGGTGCTTGCATGGATAGTGAGGAGGAGATGGCATCAGAGATGACACTCAGGTAAGCATATCTTTCAGCTTAGTATCTGCTAAGCAGCCGCCACAATAATCTCACAAATACTGAGCACACTGCTGAGGAATTCTCAAGGAAACATAACTGTGTGATTATGTAATGGAAGAATGAAGCGCACACAATCATGACACAATCCCACAGGCATTGTGTCCAGAACACTGTTTTAGTGTACATACTGTGACACCCATTGGTGTTTTGACCCACCCGCTCTGATACTATAAACTAGTTTGTTTTTTTAATGCATAAAAGTACTTGCTTGACCAACACAAAATGGGTGTTGTTTTAAAGCTTAGAAGTTGGACTTTACGATGCATATAGGCAATGTGACCAACTCTTAACAGGTGCCTTTTTATTTGCTGACAAATTAGAAGTGTTCTGTTTACATAACTTATGAAATAGATTTATTTACTGTACAGATTGGAAAGATCTCGAGTAGAATAACACAAATATGGTTTTGTTTTGGTGTTCCTGTTTCTCAATTGTAATGTGATTTACTTGATTGACTGTGAATGATATTACTACATGCTACCCATACATACTACGTACATGAGTCCGGCAGTATGGATGGACTGTAACACATGAGCCCAGCTGATGTTTGATGTGTGTGAGTGTTTGGCTTCCTCCTGACAGTGATTGTGTATGGGAGGAGCTGCAGTACCTGCGCTCTCAGCTAGAGGGCGACAGAGAGCAGCAGCAGCTGCAGATGGTTTATTTGTGCAGGCAGAACCAGAATCTTGCTGTTAGTACACAGCGCTATATTGACCTGTGAGTGCTGCCTGCAGGGGCCTGTGTGCAGTGCAGTGTGATGAACTCTCGAAGGCAAATCTTTTCGGGTTCTGTTTTTGAACCCGAAAATGAGTGACAGTCTTTACATCCTACATCCCAATTTGCATACTATCCAAACCCTGTAGTTTTTGAGGCTAGAATTAGTTTAGCCCAAATCAAAGTATGTTGAAAATAGTATGCGGATGGTATCTGGATGGTATACTTTTTCAAAGTAAAACGTAAACCGTTTTTAAATGTATAAACGCAGAAGATAATACACTTTTTATTTTTAAAGGTAATGCATTTAGCTTCATGCTAGCAGTTTTTATGATGCAGCACTATGTTACAATACTGCCGCATGCATCACCAGTGAAGTTCATACTTATAGTGCAAAGTAGTATGCAAATTGGGGTTCATCTTTTCCCTTTTGCAGCCTTATTTCCTGACATTCTGATGTGATGTGTCTTTTGTGATGTGAGATTGTTGTCTCTCAATGTTTCCACACAAATTTGTTCTCTCTGAGTCAGTTTTTAATTGTGTGTGTGTGTGTGTGTGTGTGTGTGACAGACTGTCTGCAGAACTGCAGGAGAAAGACCAGCTCATTCAGTGCTTGCAAGATCAACTGCGAAAGCAAGTTCCCAGAATGCAGCAGTGCTCAGACTCTGAGATGAGTGACAGGCTGTCCAGTGATGGCACCTCCTCCTTCAACGGCAGCCCCCGTGCTGTCTACAGACAGACCCCCAGCAGAGTTCACACAGGTAACTCTCAAAAAATCATTAGGGTATAAAGAGACCTTAAGACTCCACAAAGATTTATGCAAAAAATTAACGTAAAAACAAAGAAATGCACATAAAAATCCTTGCATTTTCATTTAAATGCTTCATTTGTCTTGAACACCTGATTGTGTCTCATGTAATATCTTATTAGAAATGAATGTTTGTGAACAAACTTCCTATAAGCTGTCAAGTGGTTTAAGATTTTACTTACCTGAATTGGATTCGCTGGTAATAGATTAATGGAATCTCAGTTCAAAGCAGATCATCTTTTAACACTTGTGTTGATGCCCACTAAGATTGTTTATAAATCTCTCATATTGCATATATTATCACAGGATATTGCATTAGATCTTTTTATCAACTTATGACAGTTTTTGTACTCCTTTTTTGAACATATTTAAAAAAATATGTATATTTTTATTGATAGAATGATTCATTGAACAGAGCTTAAACAAGGCCAGTGGGAGGCAGTCCTTGTGGTGTTGTCACTATAATGATTACGAAATTGATCTGAACAAAATAGGGGTCATTTTAAAGCATAGAATCTGGACTTAACAATACATATAGCGATCCTACCAATTCTTAAATAATGCTTTTTAATTGACTGACAAATTAGAACTGTTTCATTCTCATAATTTGCAAATGTGTTATCACAAGTTGGTAAAACCATAAAAAAAAGATGAGATAGCCATGTTTTATATATAATTGGAAAGGTATCAATTAGTAGAATGCAATGATCAAATTTGTTTCACTTAGAGGCCAAACTTTGAGTATTAGTGTATGAAATTCCCACAAACACACATAAATAATAAACAGTGTCTTTTTGTCATGTTTTTCCTTATTACTTTGTGAAACATACATATAACATAGACAATTACGTATTGTATCTTACAGCAGACTATCCTGATTCAAACGAGCCCAAACACAATATAATATGATTAGTAGATCTTGAAATATTCCTTAAAGACTATACATGGAAAGACGATCCATAAGAGGCCGCTCAACACACATTGTGTGTGTGTTGTCGGGTTTGAGTGGTTCCGAGTACATTTCTAGTGTTCCCATAATTCAAATCACTTAAAAAAAACATACTAAACAATGTTTTATTGAAAATGTAAAAATGCAGAAGCTTTTTGTGAGGGTTAGGTTTAGGGGTAGGGTTAGGGGATAGAATCTATAGTTTGTACAGTATAAGAATCATTATATCTTTGGAGAGTCCACATAAGGATAGCCGCACCAACATGTGTGTGTTGTGTGTGCTCCTGAACACTTAATATTTCTGTATTTTATAGTCTAATCCATTCATTTCCAATGTCCGGTCATTTTTGACCGGGAACAAAACAAGTGTAACAAAGTGAAATAAAACCAACAAAATGTACAGAAAAAGGTCCACATTTTTTGTGTGTTTTCAGATTTGTTTGTGAACAAAGTCGAGGAATTTTATTCCAATTAGATTAAGTGTAAAAAAAAGTTGCCTGGATAAGAGTTTTGTTTTTTTCCCCCCACAAGTGTTTCAGAATAATACGGCCATTTTACATTCTAAATGTGTAAATACTAATAAGACCGCAGCACTAAATGACTTTGTGTCTCTCGAGGCATTTTAGTGAACATTTAGCAAACGTGTGCTTGTATCATCCTGTTATTAAATATACATTTATTTTACTTGAGTGTGTATATATAATATATATATATATATATATTTAAGAAATAGACACCCTGCTTTGTCTAATAGCAGTTATTTTCCGTTCATTTGCGGTCATGTTCGCTTGAGGATATGGAGTGGTGTAGTTGAACAGCAAGAGCTGATACCGGTGTCCCGTTACCGGCCTGTACAAATGCATTATTCAGTATGCAGTGTTATCTCCTCTACTCACTGAGTGCCTTTAAGAATAGTGTGTGTGATACTGATTGGTTGAGGGTTTAGTATAGTGCAAAGTTCAAGTATACTGAGAGAGATTTTGCTTTTCAGTGAGGGCATACTACTGGCAACGCTACTGTACCAAACATAACGAGAACATGTAACACTGAACACGTTATCTCTCTTCAGAACTACCTGCTTCAAATTTCCCAGCTACTTGGATACAGTAGATCAAGAGATTGGAGAACTTGTAACTGACTAAACTGACTTTGGATTCTGCTTGGCACTAATGTTGTTGAGAGTGATGTTCTGTTCAAGCAGCGCTAAAATTTCTACTGCACTGAGGTTAGATTAAGTTCTGCCGTCATAGTGAGATCAAGTTGAGGTTAGCTGTTGCTCTAATCTGGAGATGAGTGAGCAAATTGTGATCCATAACGGCGTCTCTCGGAGCAGGTGGATGAAAGTGCTAAAAGCCACCAGAGATGAAGGTAACAACCAAGTGTTCCCGCTGTTTATTATGTCGTTAATATGAATCAAACAATAACAAGGAAACCACTCATTGCTTTTGGCTGGATAACTTTAGTAGGTTTTAATAGTATTAATGTATTATAATCATACAGTGAAGAATTGTAGTTTTATGTAACATTTCATGACTTATGAATTACTGCTGTTATGAAGATAAAGCACTGTTGTCTTCATTTGTATTTTTGTTCTATTTTTATTTGTTCAGTTGTTTATAATTTGTTTCTTTGTTACTTTATTACTGACTGTTTACTTCTCTTGAATAATTACTTGAAACTATATTTACTCAAATTAGTATTTTGTTGTGGTATCAAAATAAGTATCAAGTAATCATCTTGCTTTCATATGTAAGCAAAATTAAGTTTCAAATGCAAGTTTGGGAGGAGCTTGTTCATCTAGGCCTGCCAATCATATCCCAAGAACCGTTCTAATGCAAACTTGAAAGCGTCAACATTATGTCAGAGAAAAATTCCTTACTGTAGAAGGAAACATGAAAATATGAAACAGCCACCGAAGTATGTGCATGTAGATTGCTGTTTAAATATCATTTAAATAAATGCACTTAAGAAATGCATGTATTAGTTTTTTCCTCTTAATACATTTTCAGTGCAGTGTATTTTTAGTATATTCATGTTTGTATGAATTTGTGAATTGTTTAATTTACTTTTAACTTCCTGAGACCTTGATTCAAAGTAATGGCCAGCATCATCCAATTACTGCCGAAAATCATCCAATCACTGCTGAAAAATAAAATTATACATTATACATTCTGAATCTATATACTGATTACCATTGTCACATGTCTGCCAAACATGTTGAGTAGTCCAAACATCATCCAAACAGCAGCCTGAAACTGAACTTTTGGTTGGATGTTAGGATTGAATGCACTTGGCTGCATAGGACAGCTATAGGATTCTCCCTTGCTCCCTATTTAGTGAATGACTTAACCAAGTGTGCTGCATGTCTGTCTCAGAACAGTGTGAAATGGACCTTAATTTCATCCTAACTCCATATAAAGCCTCTGAAAGCAACATTTTATTCAGCTTTTGAATGAACTCATTGATTCTCAATGTGCTAATACACAGTGAACATAGAATTTCTAAGGAAAAATAGTGCTATTGTACACTATAGTGTACATTGTGTTTAGCAGCATGGCGTTTCAAGATAAATCGCTCCAATTTTAAAAATGGGATATGAGATGAATCTAGGGACTTTAATCTTTTATCTCAAACAGGTTTCAATGTAAAAACTTATGAGGTTTCTTACCAGATGTAGTTTTGTTGCTGTTTCTCTCAAAGACCAACTCCGCTGTGATCGGCACCATGTTTGTTTTGTCACATGACTCGTTGTCAGTTTAACCCCTTATAGACAACCCAGACAAACCAGTTGGTTTAAATGAATTTAAGTTATGCATTGTGTATAGTGAAGCCAAAATACAACATCCACGAGGTAAATTTATTACTGTTAATAATAACATTTATAGAAGATACCGATTCTTGTTCATTAAAACTTCACGTTGTAGATCACGAGATATTTCAGACCTTTTTTTTTTATTTGAAATGATTGTTAATAACATCCATACCTTAATGCGCTCCAGGTCTATATGAGCCAGTGAACTCTTAAAATGGACATTATAACTGAAATATTCCCAAAATAATCTGAATTAAAAATCTAATCTAATCTAAATCAAATCGACAAGCTTGTGAAGTTTCTTTGAATCAAATCCATAAATCTGTATCAATACCTAGCCCCACATGAGAGTGAGTAAAAGTTGACAGATCTTTCATTTTTGGCTGATCTGCAGTATCTCTTTAAAGAAAACATTAAAACAATATTGACCTCTTTTACTTTATTAAATGTTCCTAGTCTTTTTGTGCCTGATGATCAGTGCATGTTATTCTGAAGAGAAAAAAAAAAGTTTGAATAATCAAACTTTAGTAACTTCTAAATCAGCTTTCTTCTCTGCTGATTTAACCAAGGCTGGGCATGTGATATTAACTAATAATATCATACCCCACCTTTCAATCAAATCTTGATGTACTACGCTACATTATTTCACTGAATATTCAGTTTCACTCATTATAGATGCCACGTTATAGAATTTACAGTATGTGTTAGAAATGTTGTTTATAAAATGACAACAAGAATGAGATTTTTATCAGTGAATTTATCGCTAATAAATAGTTATTAGTAAAATCAAGTTTGTTCTTGTGCTCAGTTGTAAATAAGCCTTTCTTATCATCTCTTACAGGGCTGACAGCGACCAATGGCACTGCGTCTCCAGAGCTAAAACTGGGGCTGGGACCCAAGGGCGTGGCTGTTGAAGTGGGCATGTCTGATGGTGGTGAGGGGAGTGCTCAAATGTTGCAGCGTGAAAACGGGCGGCTACAGGAGAAGCTGAGGAGCAGCGAGGAGCTGAACGCTACACTCCGTGGTGAACTGGACCTCACCCGCTCCATCCTCAAACACAACACTCCATCCAAATCCTCACAGAACCAGACCACAGACAAACAACCAGAGCAGCAGAACACCTCAGCCAGCACAAGTATCAGCTCAGGTATTATACCTGTCTTCCATGTTAAAGGGATACTTGCTTTTTTAATCGTATGGAGGAAAGAAAAAGATATTGGGCAGTATCTCAGTACCTCAGTCACCACTTCACTTTTAATGTGTGGAAAATAGTTGCAATGAAAGTGAATGGTGACTGAGGCTAACATTCTGCCTAACATCTCTTTTTGTGTTCTACGGAAGAAAGACAGTCATACAGGTTTGGAACATCTTGAGGGTGAGTGAATGATGACCAAACTTTCATTGTGTCCAGAACAAAGACAGAAAAGAGTTTTTGCTGGAAACCTGCTGTGTCACGTCTTTCTCTGCATCTCTCTTTATCGTAGATCTGTTGGCAGAACACTTGCTGGAGATCCGAGCGTTGCGTCAGCGTCTTGAAGAGACGATCAGAACCAACGAGAGACTCCGAGAACAATTAGAGAGAAAATTACAGGAAGCTGAGAAAGACCCAGGTACACACATCATGTGCACGTTTGTGATGATGCAAGTTGATGTCGGAAAAGCATGGGGTTTGACAGAATCATACGTGAGTCTGAAACCAGACCAATGCTGCAACATGCCCTGTGTGAAAACTACTTAAGTCGTCCACATGTGCCGAATACACTTACACCTATAAGATAAAGCACACCATATGATGTGCTGATTATACATGTTCATTTTCTTGAATGTTTTAAACTTCTCACAACAATCTTCAGATTTTCAAATCACTGAATGTGTGTCTGTCTGACTTTGTTTGTATGATCAGCAGCCACCAACATCTTCATTGCTGGTTCTGAGGATCAGGGTCACATCAGCAGTGAACTTCACTTCTTGTTGGCACAGAACCATACACTCAAAGAGCAGCTAAACCAGGGAGCACGAGGTAATGCGCAAGCTCAAACTCAAATATATTCAAATTACTAGACAGAGGCTCTAATCATACTTAAAGGTGCACAAAGTAAGATTTTAGCTGGCTTTTACTCGTCCCATCGTTTCTAGTAGTACTTGTGTTTTGGACGCGGTCCTGACATCCATCGTCCTGGATACTGGGAGTTTGTTTGCTGCCGCTTAACATCGAAGATATTTGTTTATCTTCTGCTTTGTTACTTTTTGTCATGCTGTCAACATGGCAGCGCCCATGAGGGGGCGACCTGCTCTATGTAAAATTAAACAGCTTTTATTGAGTTTCTGATATGACTGGAGTCTTCATCTCATGTGAGTGTACATCATTTTCGACATATTTCTAAAAAATGCTATTCATGTTTTTATGTGTAAAACTTTATTAATATGCAAAAACATACTTAAAGCTGATAAAATACTTTCTCGTATTCCAGCTTAATATGCAGAGTCAATTACTGTATAATTAAATCACTTGTAGGTTGGGACTTTTTCAAAAAATTGCTCTGTTTGTTTATTGTAACCGGGCTTTTTTGTGGCATTGGTGCAGTAGAAGCTTCTTTCTGGCAACTCGACCATGCAGCTCATTTTTGTTCAAGTATCATCGTATTGTGCTCCTTGAAACAACCACACCGTCTTTTTCCAGAGCAGCCTGTATTTCTCCTGAGGTTACCTGTGGGTTTTTCTTTGTATCCTGAACAATTCTTCTGGCAGTTGTGGCTGAAATCTTTCTTGGTCTATCTGACCTTGGCTTGGTATCAAGAGATCCCTGAATTTTCCACTTCTTAATAAGTGATTGAACAGTACTGACTGCCATTTTCAAGGCTTTGGATATCATTTTATATCCTTTTCCATCTTTATAAAGTTCAATTTTTTCAATACATATTTTCAAAATCAATGCCAAAATTTCACTTTCTGCCAGGGTATGCAAACTTTTGAGCACAACTGTATACCAGTTGTTGTTGTGTGCTTATGTCTGAAATTAAGATGGGGAAATTAAGAATGCCACCGAAAGTGACAACATGCTCCAGAAATTCAAAATGAGTGGGGGAAAAAATGCTCTCATGATTTCCTTTTTTTATTTATTTTTTTTTTATTCAGTTCTTATTTTTCTATTCTAGGCCTAGTTACATATTATCACATAAATGCAAAATTATGTTGATTTAATGGGTAAGAGATGCAGTAATAATAACAATTATTATTATTATCATTCATTAATAAATAAAAATAAAATAATATTAATTGTAATAATAATATAAATATACAGGTACAGATAATAATAATAATTATCTGTAATAATAATAATAGATACAGATAATAATAATAGATTATATAAAGGATAACACACAGTATATTTTATATATATATATATATATATATATATATATATATATATATATATATATATTAAAAAAGCCCCCACAAAAGTAAAAAATGCCCCAGTTAATCAAGTTCTTTGGCAAATGTTGCTGCTTAATAGAAAGGTTAATATCTGACACTGGTCTGTGTTTGTGTAGATAAGCAGAAAGAGAATGACCGGCTGAGAGAGACTCTGGCTAGAAGAACAGCTAAACTGGAGCTGAGCAGAAAAGAGTGTGAAACGCTGAAACAAGAGCGAACGCAGCTACAGGACAACCTGTACAGGTAACACACACATACAAACATGCACCTTCAAGCAGCCTCAGACATCACATCCATGGGCCACCCACAGTTCATATACTGACCACCAATGCATATTACTCACAAATGATTAATCTTTAGATAGTTGTGCATGTGTGTTTCCTATATAAGATGATCCAAAGAAGAGATTAGCTGCAGATAACACACTCATTTTCTGCAGCAGCCGTTCACTGATCCAGTAACATGTAATGTGTGTGTTTGTGTCTCATGTGTCTTTCTGAGAGGGCATGTGTAATTATATGTTAATGAGTTGTTGTAATTATTGCAGTTATTGGTAATCCAGGAGGTGAATGCATAATTGCTTAATGAGAGTTTCATATTACACATACAGACTCAACAACTCAGTATGTTGTTCCTGAACTTTTCAAACGAGGAGATGTCTGTGTTTACGTGCATTTACGTGTGCGTGCAGGTTTGGCTATGCATGTGAGGACCACATTTTGGAAAATATCCTCACGAATATAGTGAAACAGATGTGTGTGTGTGTGTGTTTCAGATTGCAGTGTGAGAACTCTCATCAGAGGCAGCAGTTGTCAGACACTCAGCAGCTTCTGCAGTCTGTACGTGTGGAACTACAAGTACAGGAACACATCAAGAACTCCACGCACACAGGTATTTTTGAAAGCACCTGATGCCTTAACATGCTGTCTATGTTGGCAGCTCAGTATGTTTTGAAACACTGCTGATATACGTGTGTGTGCAGGAGAGGGCCGTGCTTCCGGATCTGGTTCTGCAGTGGATCTGAGTGAGTTATTGGCTGAGATCAGACAGCTGCGTGTGCAGTTAGAGAGAAGCATTCAGACCAACACAACACTGAGACAGAGACTAGAACAACAACTACTGACCCGCACAGACCCCAAATCAACCATCAACATCAACTACCTGCTGTCTAACACAGGTACACATGCATGCGCACATACAGACCCCAAATCAACTGTTAACATCAACTACCTCTATTATTTGACATACAGTATATGGCATTACTTACACTACCAATGTCCTAATTTTAAAGTGTTTTCTTTCTTCTCCCTCTCAGATGAGGTTGGTAAATTAGATGCTCTTCACTCACAGACAGACCCGACTAGTGCTGTACATGGTAAATATAATGAAATATATATAAAATACAGATAATAGAGTACATTTTTACACATTTACTTGCACATATTGGTCACTTTAACCTGTATATATATATATATATAAGACAGAAATGGTTGTTTGTGTGTTTAGATGGTGGTAGTTCGGCAGATAGTGGGTCCCAGGCTCCGTCCCGGCTGGTACCGGGTCATCGGCTCTGGGCGGACCGGCGCGGCCGTCATGTTCTGGGTTTGATAGAAGATTATAACGCCCTGCGCAAACAGATCGGTGAAGCCAAAAGACTCAATGCGGACATGGACACACACTTACAGGACTGCAGCAGGGTGAGAACACACACACACACGCACAAACTGAAGTGTGTTAAATGAGGGGCTTCCCACAGTCATGGAAAACGTGGAAATTTCAGGGAATTTTTAAATGAAATAAATAAAATCTAAAAATGTTGTGTAAATTAATGAAATCTCAAAAGTCGTGGAAAAAATCATGGAAATTAATTAAATCTAAAAATTCATGGTACAGTCATGGAAATTAATAAAAACTAACAAGTCATAGCAAAATCATGGAAGTTAATAGAAACTAATAAGTCATGGAAAAATCTTGGAAATTAATAGTCTGAAAAATCTTGGAAAAATCTTGGAAATTAATACAATCTAGAAAGTCATGGAAAAATCTTGGAAGTTCATAGTCTAAAAATTCTTGGAAAAATCTTGGAAATTAATACAATCTAGAAAGTCATGGAAAAATCTTGGAAATTAATAGTCTAAAAAATCTTGGAAATTAATACAATCTAGAAAGTCATGGAGAAATCTTGGAAATTAATAGTCTGAAAAATCTTGGAAATTAATACAATCTAGAAAGTCATGGAAAAATCTTGGAAATTCATAGTCTGAAAAATCTTGGAAATTAATACAATCTAGAAAGTCATGGAAAAATCTTGGAAATTCATAGTCTGAAAAATCTTGGAAAAATCTTGGAAATTAATACAATCTAGAAAGTCATGGAAAAATCTTGGAAATTAATACAATCTAGAAAGTCATGGAAAATCCTGGAAATTAATAGTCTAAAAAATCTTGGAAAAATCTTGGAAATTAATACAATCTGGAAAGTCATGGAAAAATCTTGGAAATTCATAGTCGGAAAAATCTTGGAAATTAATACAATCTAGAAAGTCATGGAAAAATCTTGGAAATTAATACAATCTAGAAAGTCATGGAAAAATCTTGGAAATTAATAGTCTAAAAAATCTTGGAAAAATCTTGGAAATTAATACAATCTAGAAAGTCATGGAAAAATCTTGGAAATTCATAGTCTAAAAAATCTTGGAAATTAATACAATCTAGAAAGTCATGGAAAAATTCATAGAATTTGATAAAAACGAATATCATGGAAAAATCATGGCAATGAATAAAATCTATAAAGTCTTGGAAAAGTCATGGAAATTAGTAAAATCGAAAAGTCATGGAAAAGTCAAAGAATTTAATAAAGTCACAGAAAATCATGGCAATGAATAAAATCTAGAAAGTCATGGAAATAAATCAAATCTTAAAAGTCATGAAAAAAATCATGGAAAGTAAGTGTCATGGAAAAGTTATTAAATTTAGTGAAATCTAAAAAGTCATGGAAAAATCATGGAAATGAATAAAATCTAAAAAGCTTCGGAAAAGACATTTGAATTTAGTCAAATTTAAAAGTCACAGAAAAGTTATGGATATTTACATTTAAAAAGTCGAAAAAAATCATGGAAATTAAAATATAAAAAGTCATGGAGCAATCATGGAAATTAATAAAATATAGAAAGTCATGTAAATCAAAGAAGTCTAAAAAGTCAATGTTCTTTAGTGAATATATATTTTCTAGCTTTTCTCTACTCAAAAATATTTCATGAGCTTAATATTGCATTATGTAGAGTAAAACATGTTTTCAAGCCAAAGTGAATTTTGATTTGTCAGTGAATTATTCTTTTGAATGAATTAGACAAAACTATTCACAAATCAGTCTTAATGATTCATTAGCAAATCTGTCTGAATCAAAATGATTTTTTTAATTTAATTTTTTATTACTTTATCCAGTTATCACCAACGCCTGGAAAGATCCTGAAAAATGTATTGGTCAAAAAAGGATGGGAACCGTGACGAGTGTTGTGTATTTTTATTGCCCGTTAAGAATGTTTTCTGTTGTGTGTGTTTCAGGCTGTAGATCAGTTCCAGCTGAAGCAGTTTTCCAGCAGTGTGAACACTATGCAGCAGATTCTGGAGGAGGCCTCACGACTTCTCAAACTGCTCTGGAGAGTCTCACTACCCTCAGGAGATGGCACACACTTTCAACAGGTGGCACACATTTACCTTGCTATCTATGCGAGGACACCATAAACTTTCTACTGTTTTTATGAAAAGATAATGAAATGCTACAGACAAAGATAAATAAAGCCGTGAAATGTATTTACTTGCAACATGAAATACGTTTTGAAATTTAAAAGCAACAAAAAATTATTTTTGTCAAATTGGCCAAATATTGACCTGAATGATATATCAGTGTTTTACTAAAAAATAAGCACCACTACAGAAAGTTTCAAAACTGAGTTTACAACTTACAACTTCTCTGAAGTTTATTATAGCGGTCTCGTTCTCTCTTCTATCAGGATGAGCTGCTGAAGAGTGAGATCTCTCGTCTGAAGAGTCGTCTGTCACAGCAGGAGAGAATGCTGACCGGAGCTGTCAAACGCCTGAGATCCACCAATCAGCTGAAAGAGGGCATGGAGCGCGTCATCATAGACCAGCGTAAGAGACACACATCTGCACGCTCAACATGCGTTCATGTAGAATAATCCATTTAGAGTTAATGTTTGTGCTGTGTTTCCTGCAGTGTCTCTGACTCACGGTGTGCTGAAGAGAGCCAGAGGAAACCTGGAGGTAAGCTTGAGTTCATTCACTTATGAGTTCTCAGTGTTTTTGTACTGTTTGTTCTCTATTACAGCAATAAGACATGAGAGGTCCTGCATTAGTCATTTCATGAGCTTTCCATATGATATTTTTTGGACTTGGTGTGAGTAGGCTATTGGAATACAACTCACTGTGGAATATATTTAAATTCCCTATGTTATTTATGAACTTTTGCTGCATTTGAGAAATAACTTTGAAATTAAGATTAAATAGTTATTCTGTGTCAACTCAACCAGAGGTACTTATAGCATTATTAATCATATTGCCTGCTCTCTTTCCTTTATTTCACATCTGTATTTCAGTCTAACTATCTGAACATTTTTGGTCTGAAGGTTCTGCCGGTGGAAGGTTAGTTTAATGAGGGGTTGTTGTGTTTGTGTGGTCACAGAAGAGCATTTTTTTTTCTTTGCATGAGACGTTTAACAATCACAGCATGTACAATGTTCTTTCTGCCCATTTCTCCTCATGGCATACTTCAGCACCATGTAAAGAATTTTTATTTATTCTTTTCTGTATTAAACATTTGGCTGGTGTGTTGTTTTATACAAGCATGTGAAGCTGTGCATGGATTTACTCATCCAAATGATCTAAATATATTCATTTGTTGATTGTTTCTTTAGGACGTCCCACTGCTTGGCCAGTGATCAATGAGCCAACGGCTGCTCTGTCCAGGGGTGTGACTAGTCCACAGCAAAATTCTGTATTTAGTGAAGAACACAGTGAGAATGACTCACACTTCAGCTGCTAGTGATATCCCCGATTTGTCTTCTAATTTATTTTTCTCCTTGTAAGGTACGCTGATGCAATATAGTACAAATAAGTAACTTTTAACATAGCTGTAAAAGGGAATTGTTTTAATACTTGCTAAAGATTTTCTCCTGTAAATATTTAGAACTCAAGTTTATACCGTTTTAAACGGCTGTATTACCCTGTCTAAAATGTAATGTTTTGATGCAATTGAGTGGTACATTAAAAGCTCTCATGGGTAAATACATCATTCAGTCTTGTAAAGGATCTTTATGCTTGGGCCAACTTTAAATCAGACCCTTTGCATCATTATTAGTTTATTGTGGTTGATAAGACAAATATATGGCAATTGGCACATACAAAAATGTCAATACAAAAAGCCCATGACATATGATAACGCAAAAGTCTAACATTTTTGTATTATATACATGTAACTACAAAGGACCCAGAAGAAAATAACATGTAATAAGGAAAAAAAACCTCTGTGTAGTCCAGGTGCTGTAAGAGGCAGATCGCTCAAGAAACTTTGGCACCATAAAGACTCATTTGAAGAAGAACCCAGAATCACTCAAACAGATTCATTCTCTTGAAGTTTAACAAATCCCTTACAATGTGATTCCGATGTCTGAATCGACAGCTTTTTCCAAGTACTGAGCTCTGATCAGAGCATTAAGTTTGCGGCATGTGTGTATCTAGCGTTGAACGTGCCGGACGAAGGCTTGGACGAGCTGGATGAAAGGCTCCTGTCCCTCCGGCGTGCCCTTGGAGCCCGGTGTGTGTGGTTTGGTTTGCGGTGAGGGAAGCAACCCGCTGGCGGGGGAGGAAGGGGAACCTCGCCGGAAAAATCGAAATAATGTAGACAACAATGTACTCTGATAGAAAAAAGGAGAAAGAATTAAGATAAAACCACCATTTACTTTATTTATATCCACTCAGAATGGGTGGTTTGTAACTCAAGACTCTAGCAACCATTATAACTTTCAAATTTGATGTTTAAAGATTCTTCTGTAGAAAAGTCATTTTTGTTATCCATGTATCTTTGAAAACATTTATAGCATTTTCTATAAGAAAAAAAAAAATCACAGTATGTCATCGCATCGTTCTCTAAATGTAAATGCCTAGGGAGCACACGAACATCATATACAGTAATAACACTTCAAAGTTTTAAATGGAACTTAACAGATCTCCATTACTTTTTAAATCATTTTACAAAAAGTAACATGATAAGGCTTGGATACCTCTGCCCCGAACCACCAGAATGTGGAAATAACTTTTACCTTCTGATCAGACCTGTTGTATTAGCTATAATGTGGTTCGTTCTCGGGGGGGCGCATGGTGAGTGGAGCGCGGATGCCGCGGTGAGTGGCATGAGGCCTCCACACGTGCTATGTCACCGTGGCAACGCATTCAACAAGCCGCGTGATAAGATGCGCGGATTGATGGTCTCAGACACAGAGGCAACTGGGATTCATCCTCCGCCACCCGGATTGAGGCGAATCACTACGCGACCACGAGGACTTAAAAACGCACTGGGAATTGGGTGAAAAAGGGAAGAAAAAATAAATAAATATGACAATGCATTCAAAAGATATTTAACTTTTTGATAAAAATCAATATGCCGGATGATATAGAAAAAATGGTATGGGTATCCTTGAAATCCTCATGACCCAAGGAATCCATAGACACCAAGCTCATGATTTTAGGATGTATGGTTCAAATGTTGTACGGGCAAAAATAGCAATTTTTCACATTTCTTGACCCATTCTTGGCTGTTGCAAAACTTTGCTTGTACCCTCAGATCATGGTCATGATGAAGCATACCAAGGTTTGTTTCAATACATATAGCCTCACTTCCTGTCTTTCGCGGACCTTGTTAAATCTGTTAACGTAACTTTTCAACAAAATCAAACATTTAAATTCGGTATTATTCATTCTATTGTGGATCAGTCTGGAGATTATTTTGAGCCAGTGTTTAAGCAAATTGGGCAAAATTTGAAGGAATGGTAGCGAATAAACATAATAAAAGATGGTGGCCACTGTAATGGGTAGAGTTTTAATTTAAGCGGTCTGTTTTTATCAGCAGAATAGAGTATAGAGTGTGTCCTAGAGACCGCAAATTTGGTATGGGGGTTATTTGTGCTCAGAAAATACTCCACTTTAAAATGAAAAACTAATCCCTCATGCAACATTTAAGACTTGTTGCTCCGATTTAATACCTTTTTTAAGGCATTAATTTGTGAAAGGGCAATTTAAGACTTTTTTCAGAACTGCAGAAACCCTGTATTTATCACAGTTAAACTGCTGGCCTCCATACGCCTGTTGCACAAAGCCGGTTTCAGTGGCAACCCAGGTGAGTGAGTTTAGTTTGAGCAAACTGTTTTTTTTTGTCTCATGAAGGTGGGTCGGTTTTTACCGGTGTTCATCGCCATAGCAACTAACATTACATGGCTAAACTGCTCCGGAGCAGGTTTTATTCTGGATTACAGATCGCATAATGATACTGAACCAATCAGCTGTGAGTAAAGTGACATCTCTGATGCAATGAAGCCACTCTGCCTGGATCTCTCGCTCCAAATTAAAGCGCACTTCACAGGGAAATGTATATATAATGATTTAATATATTAGACCTACACATTAAGATATAAGATTTGAGAGAACCTGGATCCTTGTAGTTTTTGAGCAGTCCATTAAAAATGCATTATTGTGTTTCTTTGCATTTCTTTACGTGCGTGATGCTGAAAATCTCTGTTTGCACAAGTGTTCGTAAGGTGATTCTCACACTTTATGCATTTATTGTGTAACACGTCTTTCCACATGAACAAATCTACTGGTTAAAATTATATTGTAGTACTATCACAAAGTGACCTGTCTCACATTTAATTAAATGTCGAGTCAAATTTATTTGTATAGTGCTTTTTACAACAGGTGTTGTTTCAAAGCATCTGTACATGAAATTATGCTATAACAGAAAATGAATGAATATAATGTCAATATTCGTTATGTTTAAAATTGGTAAACTATGTAAGTGTTGTGGGTCAATGGGTAAACAAAATGATTTTATATGAACTATAAGTTTGTGTTAAAATCCTTGAAGTCACCCCGAATTTAAGAGGAAGTACATGTAGATGCATTGTCCTTTGATTTTGGCCGATGAAGGCTTTTGTTAGTGGTTATTTAATTTTCTATGTAGTTCTCTCTTTTTTTTTTTTTTTTTTTTGAAGACAGTGTTGTCCCTCCTTTGACCAAGCTGATATAGGTATCACTCAGTGAAGAGCATCGCAGTCTGGCTGGAAGCTTAATGCAGGTAATTTTGGTGAACTCCATTCTGAGCCCATGTTTATATTTTCTGGCTAGATTAGGTAAATGAAAAACAATTACAGTGTATTTAAAATATAAGACTCCATCTGCAGAAAATATATACTGAAATAATTTATCATGAAGAGTCGATTTAGTTGATTTCTACGATTTTTTCAGTAAAGTGCGCTTTAAGACAGATGGGGAAGCGACTTCATTACGTCAGGGATGTCACTTTACTCGCAGCTGATTGGTTCAGTATCTGCAAGCGATTTGTTACCCAGAACTACGAAGCATGTTAGCCGTGGAGCACAAGTTATGGTGATAAACACAGCTAAAGGCCAAACCACTTTCATGGTACCTAAAACCCAGGGCTGATGTAAACTAAACTAAAACTTACTAGCTAGCCACCAAAACTGGCTTCATAGTACAATGCCCGTATCTACTATTTTCAGTTATGGGGGTAGTAGGATTCTAGTATTCCAAACACACAAAGAATGATCATTTATGGAATACAGTCTTGCATTTAATTAGGTTTTTCACTCCCAAAACGTTGGTACGTAGCCAATGTGTCCCACTCTCCTTTTCATATTAACTCATTTCTGGTTTTGATAACTCACCAGCTCTGAGCTGAGCTCCTGTTTCAGTCTCTGTTTGTCTCTGAGTGAAACTGAAGGATCCTTTAGACTGCGAACAGCCTGAGAGATCAACACATAGAAACAGTTCTCCATCGAGAACATCAACAAAGACCTAGAATGAGAGAGGAGAAGGAAGTTTATTTTGACAAACTGGTGAACATTATATTCAGACTAATTAAGAAATACAAAGTACAATATTTATTATTAAATCACACTACAAGTACTTTCTCCTTACTTTAGTGTTTGTGTGTCCTCAGAGGAGAAAACTGGCTCTTTTTTCTTTTCAATCTACAATGGAATAACATATATAAACAAACTGTATGACCCACGTAACATGTTCTACATTAGATAAAAGGCTTAAAAAGGGAAAAACATTGGCCTACCTCTCCCAGCATGCTCAGAGCCACATTAATGGTGGCTAGCAGCGTTCCAAACGACGGAGCCACATCAGAGTCAAATGCAGGAGTTGTAAAACTCAACACAAAGAGAGTTCTGTACTCCGCCAGGTCCATGGACTAAAACACAAATTTGCAATCAATTTTTACACTGTAACAAAAATAAGATCAAACACCAGTATTTTGAACGGTTTCAAAACATAAGCATTCATTAGGCATTTTATACATTAATATTAATGACTAACCAATGTTGTAAAGTGTGTGTGTACCTGGTCCAGTAAGATCTGACAGCAGTCTGGTGTGAAGTGTTGTAATGTCGCTAGAGTTTTGCTGAGAATCTTTAACAGGCTGCACTGAACCGCCTGTAGTGCTTTAGACTCCGCCTCCTCAATCTCTCCACCCACCTGCTCTTTTGAGGCGGGCTGTACAGCATGCTGTGGGTGTGGTCCCTGGGGAAGCCCCTCCCCATTCTTTGCCTAAGCAAACAGTTCACTTCAATTACACACGATACCCAACAAACAATCATTGTGTGTGTGTGCTTGTTGAAACAGTGCTACAACTGCTGTTTCAGTACATGAAGCTTTAAAAAAAATAACTAAAAAGCTAAACAGGTATGGGAATTTGACAATTCAGGTTCCGATTACTCTTAACGATACCATTAGAGAGACTCTTAGTACTTTTGGAAATAATACATTCAATTCATATTGATTTAATGCCCTCAGTAATTTTTTGAAATACCGCTAATTACAAAAAAAATAAAAATAATAATTTCACATCAACAACCATCCACTAAAATACCATTACTCTGATTTAAGTATCACAAGCTTCAAGTACAAATAACACCGTAACAATTCTTGGTTCACTTTGAGTTGGACATGACGAAATTAATGACTTGCAGTTCAGTACGTTTTTCATTCACTTAAAAGAACCGGCTATTTTAGTGATTTGTTTGGGAATAAAGCTACAATGGTTGTGCTGTAGAGTCAAAAGAACCAGCTCAAAAGAGTGATTCGTTCAGGAATCTGACTACACTGACTATTAAGTTCCCAAACCTAAAGCTAAATATTTTGCTTAATTTTAGACCAATGAGATTTCACTGTGGGTGCAGCTGCCCAGCACAAGGCAAGAAAAATAGAAACCAAGCAACTGACAAAATGTCTTGAAGTGATGAATGCTGGTTAGGACTAAAACACTGATCAACATGGAAGTGATCTGTTGGGTTCACATGGAACAGTGATTGACATGTCTGTTGTCACATGGAGTCAGAGTTCATGTTGCATACCTGTAGGTAATGATCGAGCATTTTCTTGCTGTGAAGGAGGTACGTACACGTCTGACACAGATAGCACAGATTCACCTGAAACACATAACACATGATTTAAAACAATATTCTCTCATTTAGTAAAACTGAAGGGGTGGACTGTGCGTACCTGTATATCTCTGAGCAGCTGCGGCAGGTGAAACTGCCATTCTTTGCAAAAGTTAGAAAGCTGGAGCAGGAAGCCCACCGTGTGATCAGCCTCATCCAGACACGCCAGAGACTGAACCGTTCTCACTGCGTTCAAACACTACAACACAAACACACACGTTTGAGCAGAAGAACTGATATCAACAGGCAATGAAATCAATCTGAATCATAGATACACATTGATAGAATCCAGACTGATGTGAAACTTCTTGCATCATTGCTACACAGATTAACTCTATTACACATTAAGTAGTCTTGTTTATCAACACATAACATTTACTGATCACTGAACTCAAAATACAGTCAAGAAAAATTGAGACCACACACACCTGCAATATGCGCTCTTGATGAACCCCCACAAAGTCAAGCGCTTCGTTAATAAAGTTGTAACGGAGAGTTTTAAGCAGGCTTTCCATCAGAGACAAACTTGATCTGTACACACCCGGCCAACTGGGAGCGTCCTGAGATTTACGCACAAATGCCTGAGAGAGAGAGAAATGGGATTAAATAGTGTCATATATTTGTTTTCGATGAGTAGTAGCCATAGCAATGAATATGTTGTAGTTAAAAGGCAGTACCTGAGTAGCTCCATTAGCCGGACCCTCATAAACACTGAGGAGAGGAAGACAGATGCTCTGAATCACTCCAGCACCTGCGACCACTGCTGCCCCCTACAGACCAGGAAGAATAACATGAGAAAAAAAAAAAAACTGGAGCATTAGTTTGTTCCATCGGTTCATTCTTAAGTGTCCCAGTGCACAGTACTTTACATTTGTTTGTGAAATACATAATTCAATTCTGCTGTTTCTCAACAGGTCAACAAAGTCAAAGTTTTACAGTGAAGTTACACACAAACGCTTTGCAAATCTGCTGGACCGAATCAAAAGAATGATTTGTTAGTGAATCAGACATCATGAATTTGAGGGTTTGTGGATTCAAGAACGGTTATCTGAGTGACTTCTACTATAACTCAAGTGTATGTAAATGTGTGTGTACCTGTGGTGTTCTTGCGATTGTTAACAGCAGATGAAGTGCTGCCTCAGTGAAGTACAGGTTCTGCTTAGAACGCAGGCTGAGTTCTAGAGCACTCAGAACTGATGGCAGAACTGGCAGCTTCCTCACCACCTGCAGCCACTGCTCACCATCCTCATCAGCCCGACACAACTCTTTAGACAGATGAAGAGCCAACACACACACCTGAAACACAGTGAGAGAGAGAGAAATATTGGCCATGTTTAGAACAGAATATACTGCACAGTACATACTGTGTACTGCCTACTATTTAAAACAATAGTGTGTGATATAGAATGCAGCAAATGTTTAAACAAAAGTATGCTACATTGTTGTTAAATGACCTCATTGTGTTGAAAATACATTATTTTGTGTGTGTGTTTTTTATACAATTTTATGTAAAAATATGGGTGGTAATTGGTTAAAATGTAAAAAGCCTATCATTGGCCTACAATCCATTTTACAGTTGAATTCATCAATCTGTCCGAGAAAGAATTATTATAAGGGCTTTTCTAAGGATGCATCTTTGTACACATATATCAGTGTAATAAACAGCATTTTTAGGTCGCTGTACAAAGTTAACATAGTTTGAAACATGTCTTAAGATCCCTGCATTCACAATTGCACTCCATCGCTGTGTTTGAACGCAATAATGTCAAGCAAGCCTGAGCTGTTTGTACAGCTGCGTGTTGACTATACAGCTGGAGTTTTGCTTACTGCCCCCTGCTGAAAACAGCTGGTACTTCAAGCTTGAATTGCTCTGATGGTAGGAATATTCCATATTACAGTCCGGGCACATGATCATTTGCGTTAGTCTTTTAAAACACATAATTTTTTATATAATTAATTGCACTGTATTAACACCTTAAATCAACAGCCCTAGTAAAAATTTTAACTTGACAATCCAATTGAAAAATGAGTCAAGAAGCAAACATGAAGGTCAAGTTAAGCGCACTGCATTGTAGTATACAATATTGCACTGTCATAATGTACAGTATACAACAAACGTCATCTGATAGTTCATGCATGCAGACAATCTGCATACTGTGCACAATATACATACTACAAAAATAGTATGAGTAGTACACTCATGCAAACAATTAGTTTCTTCACACACACTCACAGAGTCTCGCTGGTCTTTTTGGATGCTATGTGGACTGTCAGTCTCCATGCTGTCTTCCTGAATGTCACCTCTCTGGATCATGTGACGCGTGCTGTCGATCAAAGCCAGGGCCTCATCCTGAACCATTTCACACACACATAACAGAAGCTGGGGCAGCTGGGTAATTTCTCCACCTGAACCAAAAACCATAAAACAACCATTTAAACAGACAAAACTGATTGTATCTGCATGTGTTCTTTCTAAACAGACAAACACACACTGACTGACCGTTGAGTCCCTGTATCTGCAGAACTAAGATGAGTGCTGAGAGCAGTTTGGCTTTGGTTCGGTCCATCAGCTGTTGTTCAGCATGTAAAACGCTCTCTAACATCAGAGACAGAGGAGGAAGTAGAGCTGGAGCCGAGACCAAAACACTAACACACAGAAAAATCAAGAGTTAAAACTCTACATACACACAAAATAAAGACAGACACATGACAGATCCATATAAGCACACCTTTTCCACTGTTTGAGTAGGATGAGGAGCAAGGTGACCATCATAGATCCCAGACGCAGACAGAACACGGACTGAGACATCAACAGCTGAAAGAGAGAGAGATGAAGTGTAAGGGGCCGTTTACACTGAACATCTGTGTCCATCTGTGTTGTTTTACATTTAATAGGGTAGTGTGTTTGAGACACTCACTGCTGCTTTGGTTCCTTCCAAGACGTCCATAAAAAGTTTATGCCTGACAGAATCTTTTAGATGCATCACTTCAGACTGCACACACACAGGATTGGCAATGATAAATAACAGCACTTTAACCCCGACACTGTGACATGTAGGGTAGAATAGTGGAGAGTTGAGTGTGGAGTTCATCTCACATGACTGCTGGAGAGTATTAAGAGTGTCCTCCAGGCAGAGATGAGCATCTGAGATTCAGACAGCGAACGCAGACCCTCCTCTTCACTATCACACGCCACACACACCAAATCACGCACATAATCTGACCAGAACTCGTAACGGCGCTTAGTGCTGAAACTCTCCAAAGCTGCCTTCAGAGACGGATCCAACACACCACTGGAGACAGACAGAGAGCACAGATTTAATAATACGTTGACAAGACGGAGAACATATTATGTGTATGTACGTTGTATATGATACCTGACAACATAGTAGATCTCAAGGGCAATTATCTTCATCACAAAAGCACAAGATTCCAGAACGCATGGCTACATCAAAACAACATCAAACAAGCTCAATCAATCAGATTTAGACACATGAAACAGATGAGTAATGTTAAACGTTCTTAATGAAACAGAATAGTTTGCAGGATATAATGCAGGACAGGACTTGAAGTTTGGATTTGATTGGTAATGACCCACATCACCCTATTTTTGTGGCAATTAGTTTAGCACAGGCAGGAATCAGTCAATATCAAAATGTAACTCAAATGGTTAAATTTTGTTTAATAGATAACAGACATTTATTGAAGTACTGTAAATAGGCTTCATTTTGATTTCATGTTGTCTTGCAAACAAAACTAATCGAATTTGTTAGCAAGAACTTAACATACACACACCTCTGTGGTCTCCGATGGGGGTGGTAAGTTTCCAAATAAAGGAGCGGTGAGATTTTCCCAGAATTTATCTCTGAAACAATAGAAGTTTAGATGGTTAGAAGCGTTTAATGTTAAATGCTCGAGTGTGTGTGTATGTGAAAGAGACTCACTTGGTCCTGAGCACAGAGAGAGCGCTGTCCCGTCTGTCCTGCCAGAGCGCGTGGAGGAAGGCGAGTGCTGCCCTCTGCAGCAGTGGAGGACACCAATACTTCCCCTGCTGTTTAGAGTCCAACAATTCCAACACAACTGACAAACAACTCCACTCGCCTAAAGAAAACTCCTACAGACAGAGACAAAACCAGCCTGTTACACACTGCTCTGATCCATCAAGCTTCTCAGACGAGGGGTATGATTAGATCAGCATGTCTTAAGTCTTAATGTTTAATGGGTATTTCTGTGCAACCTCTGACCTTTGTCCCCTCTCTGGCATCTTTGGTCTCCAGGTTGAGGAAGAGCTCGATAAGTCCAGGTTGTGTTTCCACAGCGACGGTGAGGAACTCCAGGATGGTGACTTTAATGCGCATGTCTTCAGTTCTGCTCTGCAGACGTGTCAGAAATGCGTCTCTGATTGCAGCAGCGTCACTGCCCAGACATGCGTACACGGACATGGGAGCCACCTGAACACATCACATACAAAAGCATATTTGTTTCCATATATTATGGTAGAAACATTCAATTGATTTCAATTGTTCTAAAATTAAGATTAAATAGAATTATGGACTAACCTAAACTGTACAATTTTGATTATTCTCTTTCTGAAGCAGATTTCCTTATAAGGTACTCAATGAAGCTTTTTCAGTTTTTACTAGCTTTGAGGGAACACTTGGGGGCATCAGCATTAAAATAAAGTGTTACCGTGGCAAGTCTCTTCAGTAGCTGTATGGCAAGTCGTGGCAGTGCTGGATCGTGCTTGTGGTAAATATACTTCGCCAGCACAGCGATCAAGTTGTTGCTATGTCCACCTGAAAGACACACGTGACAGTCATGTGAAAATCAGATGCTAGATTCAGACAAATCAACAAATTCAGCCAGCTAGAAAAGTCTGAATTGAAAAGGGATGTGTTTGGTTATCATTGTAATATTCGGTTAACCACGAAGGGTGCACGAATGGTTATTTGCCAGGAGATGGACATAATGAACATTCATTGCAATGGATATGCATTAAAGGGATAGTTCACCCAAAAATGAAAATTCTCTCATTATTTACTCACTCTCATGATAACCCAGGTGTGTATGACTTTCTTTCTTCACCAGAACACATTTGAAGAAAAATAGAAAAATGTCTTAGCTCAGTAGGTCCTTAAACTGCAAGTGAATGAAGATTTCTCTTTTGAAGCTCCAAAATTCAAAGACAGTCAGCATAAACATCATCCATATGACTCCAGTGGTTAATGGATCGTATGGTCTAGTCGTATGGATGCCGTTTATATGCTGACTGTCTGTTCTTTTTGGAGCTTCAAAAGTCTGATCACCATCCACATGCATTTTAAGGACCTACTGAGCCAAGATATTTTTCTCTTTTTCTTCAAATGTGTTCTGGTGAAGAAAGTCATACACACCTGGGATATCATGAGGGTGAGTAAATAATGATCTATGAGACTAAACAGCACAACAGAGCCTAAATGTTCTGCCTGGCCAAGTTCACATTTCCGTGAGACAGCGAATGCTAGTACTGTCATGTGTGTGGAGTTACACTACTGGGGTTTGCAGACCTCTATTCAAATACCAAAATCACTATTTGGTTATTCTATGCTTGCAATAGAGCTGTGTCAAACTGTTAACCGAGTGACGACTGTCTGTGCACATCCCTAAACTTGCACTGGACAGGTGAAGTGTATGTTAAGGGAAGGATTATCTGATAGTATAGTATGATACTTTATACTTATCATGCAATGAAGTGTGTGCGTACTAACCGTGCTGTGTAAGAGCTTGCTCCAGCGGTGAGGCCGTATCAGACTGCGGTTTAAGTCTGATCACATTGTTGGTGACTGAAAACGCCAACTTCACCGTCTGGATCAGAACCTGACCGGGTCCCTCAGAACCACCACTGCAAACAGAAACAAACACACACATACAATCAAACCCACTGACTCATGTAAAGAGGACGTGGAGATTATAATTAAAGGTCAAACACACACATATAGTGTGTACCTGCTGGGTTGCGCCGCCAGCACCATGTTAATAGTGTCCACTCCCACGCCCATGATGTTGACCACCGCCTGTCCTGCTTCTGTATTGGCCAGACTGTAGATACACAGTGTCTGAAGACTGGGAGCACTGTAAGGGTAACATTATGTCAATGGACATGAGGACGAGCATGAGGATATTGAAAATAATGGCAAGAAACATTCTCTGAAAAACAGATAAAGATGCAAATTTAGAATCCTCCTCCTCCTCTTCTTACCTGCCCTCTGACTCCCCTTCCTGACTCAGATTGAGAATTGCATGAACAAGCTCTAGAATCAGACAACCTGAGAGAGCGAGAGAATGAATGAGCAAAGAGTTAAAGACATTAAATGCATTTATTTCCTCCGTCTTCATCTGGAACACAGCATCTGGCTACAGCAATTATGTCATGCACGGGTTACGTAGCTGATACGCATCAGGCCAAAACCAGGAAGAACAACATTGGAGACTTAAAAATGAATGACCATGAGGAGAGTCAAACAACATTTTGTAGGATTAAATCCCAAACCAAGTTTACTTCTTGAACTTAAAATTAAAAGGTAGCTTACCCTGTGGAATTTACTTGTAAACAAACAAGTTATGTTTACATACATTCTTGAAGTCTAACAAGCACGTGGAATGCATTTCATTTCCCATTAATGGCATGAAATATATTTCAGAACAAATATAAAAAATTAAATAAAAATAAACCATTGTGATAATATTTTTGGCCATATCGCCCAGTCCTATGTGTCGCTCACCAATCCTCTCTCGGACTCCATACGTGTTGTATCGCCATTTATGATACGTGGGCAGCATCTCCTTCAGAACTAGCAGCACACATGGGATGAGTCCTCTGCTCTGAGTACTGCCCAACTGACCCTGAGAACAAACAAAAACCAGTAAAAAATGATTTAATGGGGTTTTAGATGGAAAATAGCGTTTTCAAGTACTACACAGACAACTTCCATCATTTACATGCAGATTCTAAAGGTGCAAACTGGCAATGTAAAACATGTTGCGTTCATGTCCTGTCTGAATAACTTACTGCAAGATGACAACTTGGAGCTGATCATGCCCTAGACTCAGTAATCATTAGTTTATAAGGCAACCTTCAATACGCCGAAACAGAAAGCTTCTTTTTTGATGACATCAAAATATTTGATATATTACTTCACCTCTACAAGTTCTTGCAAAATGTTTAAGAACAATGAAAGTGCTCCAGGTGACTCCTGACTAAAAATCAAATGGCAAATAAAATGGAAATATACACCGATCAGCCACAACATTAAAACCACCAGCCTAATATTGTGTAGGTCCCCCTCTCATGCCACCCGCATCTCAGGATAGCGTTCTGAGATGATATTCTTCTCAGCACAATTGTACAGAGTGGTTATCTGAGTTACCGTAGACTTTGTCAGTTCAAACCAGTCTGGTCATTCTCCGTTGACCTCTCTCATCAACAAGACATTTCCATCCACAGAACTGCCGCTCACTGGATGTTTTTTGTTTTTGGCACCATTCAGAGTAAATTCTAGAGACTGTTGTGCATGAAAATCCCAGGAGATCAGTAGTTACAGAAATACTCAAACCAGCCCGTCTGGCACCAACAATCATCCATGCGATTGTCTAATCAGCCAATCGTGTGGCAGCAGTGCAGTGCATAAAATCATGCAGATACGGGTCAGGAGCTTCAGTTAATGTTCACATCAACCATCAGAATGGGGAAAAAATGTGATCTCAGTGATTTGGACCGTGGCATGATTGTTGGTGCCAGATGGGCTGGTTTGAGTATTTCTGGGATTTTCACACACAACAGTCTCTAGAATTTACTCTGAATGGTGCCAAAAACAAAAAACATCCAGTAAGCGGCAGTTCTGTGGACGGAAACACCTTGTTAATGAGAGAGGTCAACAGAGAATGGCCAGACTGGTTTGAACTGACAAAGTCTACGGTAACTCAGATAACCGCTCTGTACAATTGTGATGAGAAGAATATAATCTCAGAATGCTATTCTGAGATGCGGGTTGGCGCTGTTTTGGCAGCACAAGGGGGTTTTAATGTTGTGGCTGATCAGTGTATGTAAACTAACTGCTGAGGCTGCTGCAATTTTGCTTCTTTTTATCTGACATCACAATGGTCAAGTCAGAGTTTTCATAGAAATCGGAGTTTACGACTTGTAATTAAGAGTTCTACAAACACCTGACATTTTTTTACAAGCCAAAGTCTCATAAATATGCTAATTCCGACATGACGTGAATGCACCATAAATTATGACTATTATTGGTGAAAGAAACCTTAACTAGACATTATTAGAGGACAAAAGTTTAGAACATGCCTCCTTTATGAGGTCCCAAGGATTTGGGTTAGTAGGAAAAAAACAGAGTCTTGTGTGCGTTACCTTAACGAGTGTGGACACCAGTCTTAAGAAGGCGATGCTCACACTGTACTCTCCTCTCGGCTGTTCTATCAACACCAGTAGGTTGCCATAGTTACCGGCCTTCATGCCCTCCGCACTGAAACACAGCAAACAACTGTTACCCTTCACACGTTTTTGTCCATAGGAGAGACTTCAATACATGAATATGTTGCTCCCTATGTTCTGTAACTCTATGTGTATCACCTGATGGTCTGCGCCATGTTAGTCAGAGGGGTGGAGGCGAATGGAAGGAACCCTGTATGATGCAGACTGGACCAAACCTTAATCAAGATGAGAGGTAGTTAGTTAAAAGCTAATGCCTTCATAAAACACTGACTTAATATCCACATAACTAAGCATTTACCTTTCCAGGCTGCCGAGCGGCCAGAGCAATAAGACAGTTGACACAGGAAGTGATCACGTCTACTGGGGGATTAATGACGGAGGTCAATCTGTCACACAAAAACTTCATTTCAAGCCAACACAAAGGTAAAAAAAAAACTTTAAAATAAAAAAACCTCTCAAATGCACAGCTTTAGAATATAGAGAAATTATATGTAGTATCAGTGTTGTCACGATACCAAAATTTCAGTAGTCGGTACAAATACCAGTGAAATTTCATGGTTCTCGATGCCAGTATCAATACCACAGCAAAAATATGCTAATCTGGTAATGTCCTACTGAACACACTCCTTTAGCCTGTTTAAAAAGATACATTTCAATGTAAATAATAAATTAAAATAAATGTATGTGTCCTGTAAAACAGAAATGTTTTATTTTTCCCAAATCCTGTGTTTTCCATTTTATTTTATATTTTAGAATTTCATGATTTAACGTTACATTTCATTATCAAAATAGAGTCTAAGCAAATTAATTCCTAAAACTTGAATATAGAAAAATTACTTTTCAACCATTTTATACCATTGCTTTTTTTATACTAAACTATAATTCAGTAGAACAACACTCTGGCTTTGTTATATACTGCTTAATTATTATTGTTACTATTAAGTATTATTATTACTACAGTTAAGATTACATTTTACTATTCATATTAAATATAACTGTCGCAATTTCTTACATTTCAGGCATCTACTTTTATTTTGAATCAAGATTTTATTTTGAGGTGATGCATGCATGTGCTGCGCTTCACAGTTGATAAGTGCTCTGCTCTGTCATCTCATACAACACACTGTGCACATAATTCTGTGGGGTTTGGCGTTATGGGCGGTCTACTTCACACATTCACTTTAAAGCATGCAGCTCATGCAGACTAAGATTACAGTCTTCCACGGTTTAATAATCACACTAGGACATATCATGATTTTAATATGATTAATTGTGCATTAACTTTTTCTCCAAATAGATCAAATTTGTGTCTGAGTATTAAAAAGCAGTCGTCTGTCAGACACACAGTGTGCTGGGACCAAATTAAATAGGTGCTGGTAATACCCGTACTGCAAATACATTGGTATCGTGGCACCTTTATTTATTTTAGTACCGACTTGTTACCGACATAACTACATAGTATAATTTTACTTTAATCAATCAACTAGTCAGTCATTTTTAATGTTAACACATGTGAATATCTCACCTCTGCAGCAGCATGTAGATCCGTGATGTGAGCGGCAGCAGACAGTCAGACACCGTCCAATCAGTGCTGATGATCTTATGAACCAGATCCAAGATGGGCTTCACTCTCTCACAGTGTGCTAACACATCTAAAAAACAAAAACAGCTTCTACATAAACATCCGCTCAAACACTCAATTTCAACATCCAAATACAATATCAAATCAAAGTTGCAGCGTCCAATCAAATACATTTTTTCATCATCTAATCAAACACAGTTTCAACATCCAATAAAATACACTGCATTAGCCATGTAAACATTGATGCATTTTCATCCACACAAGAAAGATGTGAGTATCTGTGTACCTGCAGTAGAGACAACGTGCAGCAGCATTTCTATCTCACAGGTGAAGAGCGTCCAGGAGCTGTAGGAATAGTCCCAGCGCACCAAGAAACCCTGTTCCCCCACAGACAGCTGTTTCCCCTCACACACCTGCCCGAAACAGCCCTGTGGCATGCGCAAGTTCGTCTGCCCCACACCTGACAACACAGGTGATGCAACAAATGTCACAAAAAAGACTTCAGACACAAAATACACACTTGATAATTTCTTTTCTGTGCACTAACCCAGAGGATAGAGGAGTTTAGGAGTTTGTCTCCTCCATAGAGTGCCGTCATCTCTGGAAACCACGTCATTAGGTTTGTGCTTATAGGCCTCGGTGTAGAACGACATCTTATCCAAGAAGGTGTATACCTGAGAGAGAGAGAGGCTGATTATGAAATCTGTTGCATTTAGTTCTGGGAAAATGTCTAGTACAATTTGTTTGTAAATGACACTTGGTTTAAGTGTCCAGATATTTTTGGGGGCCACTGAATGCAATATCTATTAATGTGAACCCCTGTAATAAGGGCAATAAAACTTATTTGCGTGTTTGTACCTTCTTAGCAGTAGATTTGTCAGACAGCAGGGCTGTAAGTAGCTGTAGTAAAGGTCCGGTCTTGTATGGAAACACACCCACAGCACTGTCCAGAATCACACCCAGACCCATGTTCGGCTTCTGCAGGCACCACAAGAGGTCAAGAGGTCAAATCTCAGGGTCATTTCAAAGCAGATGAAGTGATAAGTAACTCTACAAATATAGAAAACAGTCTTTTTAAATGTCTGTTTTTTTTTTTTTTTTTTTTTTGCAACTCACCGACTCCCAGAACAGTTCAGCCAGACTTGGAGCAGTGAGAACCTCACATGCTGCATTGATCAGGTGCTATAGACAGAATAATCAATAAAATGAATAAGTCAAGTCAATTTTATTTGTATAGCATTTTCCACAACACATAATTTCAAAACAGCTTCACAGAAAATGATGCTGTGAAGTCCTCATTGTGCAGTTTAAATGAAAACGCAATTGAAAATCATGCCTTAAAAACAATTGTCTTTAGGCCCCCGGTGAGCAAACCAAAGGCAATTATTAGACTATTAGTCCATAAGCAATAATGGCTGTATATGGCCTATATAGTTTGGGGTCTGTTGGTCTGTGTGTATTTGTACCTGCTGGCTGCCAAGAGTGTCTTCTTCAAAAGATGTGATGACAAAAGACAAGAGACCATAAATACACATCCGTGCCGTACTGGCTGTACACTAGAGAAAGTTAAAATGAAGCAAAAATTATTTAAACTAATGCCTTTATATTAAAAAATAAAACAGTTGGTGAATGCTGTTCTTACGTTATTCCCAGTGCTGCCGAGTGCCTGCAACATGTTGGTGAGGTTCTGGAAGACCCCGAGCTGCAGTGTGATGTGTCCCAGACGTCTGATCACAGAGCCCACCTCTTCTGGACGCAGCGTGTGTCGCAGCAGAACCCAAGCCAACAGAACCGGGCCGTGATGAGAAATGTCACCAAATGTCAACAGCATCTGATCCACCTCCTGCACATACATACGAGTGAGAAATCTAGTCATATTTTTGAAAGCAAATCGCCTAAAAATGTTAGAATGTAAAATAATACAGAAAGCTAAACCGTGGTAAAATCACCGTAACAATGGTAATAACCGTGGTAAAAATCACCCAGAGTGGCCAACTTCTTTTAAAAAACAGAATTAACTCATGTGCTGTCACAAGTGTGTCTATATTATCAGGGAGTGGACCTTTTTTTTAATCATTTTAAAAAGACTGCAAACAGGAGAAGTAATTTCAAGATGATGAAATGTATCAGAGGTGACCATAACTAGAAAGGTTTATATTCACAATTTCCATGACATGGTTAAAATACTAAAGTGGTTAAAATACTAAAAACACATATTAGCAGTTGCAACTGGACCATTATGCTTTCTGCAACTGATCGACTATGATTGCTAAATCACAGCTGTATCTGATTTGTCCTAAGTGTTACCTTGCAAACATCCAGCTGGTCGTAAAACTGGTGCTGTTCTGTTCGGTCCTCCAAAGCACATTTATGCAGGAAGTCAATGTCCATCCCCTCCACAAGAATCAAAGAACTAAAAAACCTGTTAACAAGACAGTCAAATATATCAAAATAATAAATCAAATAAATAAAAATTGTGTGTGAGAAATTGTGTGTTCTGACCCAATGCGATCAACCAGAGCGTCCATGTTCTTGTCCACAAGGTGTCGATTGGTCTGCCGCAGCCCAAAGCCATGCTCTTTAAATAGGCGTGTGAAGGTCAAAAGGTCAGTGGGTGGCATCTCAAAGTATGCGTAATACAGGAACAAGATCTCCAGAAGCAGGGCCTGCTCCTTCAGACACTGAAGAAACCAGCGGGACACCTGCCTCTCCGTCTACACAGACAGAGGGAGAGAGACAGTTATTAAAATCCCACACAAAAGTCCCATTGTATTTTATTTTCCTCTGACTATTCCATTTTCACTGGAAATGTACCACTTCACCAAAGTTAAATGCCTTGTGAATTCTGCTTCATATAGTCTTATAATTGGTGCAATAATGCTCTAAAAGTGAGCAGATTATGATTTTCTTTTCTAACATCCTCTCACCATCAGGTTTCCATGTGTCTCCCATGTCGGAGCTTCTGATTTGGTCAGTGACTCAAACTGCTGTCTGCAGTTGGACACTAGATCTTTCTCCAGTTTACTCACACAGCTGGAGTATTCGGCCTAAAGAGAGAGGAATGAAGCAACCTCAGGTTCAAGTTTTCTGGAATGTCTGGTATAACATTTGATCTTTCATTGTCAGTTTACCCTGTATGGATGTCTTTCATCTTGGAAGTATGTGAGGAGGTGTAACACACAGCGCAGCACACAAAGTCTTTCTTCATAGTAGTAATCTGCTATCTGTACAATGACAACAAAACAATCATTCAAAGCATTCATATGAGTGCACAGTAAAAGGGAAGATGCATTTTCAAGATACATTCTCACAAAGGAAAAAAGCCTTTTGTTACTGATTTTTTTTTTTTGTGTGTGTGCTACTTATAATTTCTTTAAAAAGATCTGCTTTAAATATGTGTTTTTTTTTTTTTTTCATTAGCAAAGGACTAAATACATAGAGATGAGATCCAGGAAACAGTTGGCAGACAGACACATGAGATGGTCTCACCTTCAGAAGCAGAGCTTGACTCTGTCTCTCATCCTGTAGCACAGCCTGAGGAGGAAAAAAAAAAAAAAGAGGACAGTTTACCAATTTAACAGAATCAAATGCATATGAATCTCATGCAAACAAATGTTGCCATAATGTCTGGTGCCTTCCACTAACACAGGAAGAGACCGTTTGATCAATATGCAAAATTATCAACCACAGCATGACACAAGATAAAATGGATGACATCACAACAATAGACGCATACTGAAAAAAGTGGTTCATAATACAAACCAATCAGAGCTTGTACATTTAGAAAAAGCTCTTGACAGTTTCAGGGCTCTAGAAAAAAAAGAAATGAATAAATGACTAAAGCCATTGACTTGTAAAATGAAACATTCAGGAGCCATATGGTTGTTTTTAGCAGCCAAACAACAGAACTGCTCTATTTAGATGGCTATTCAGAAGCAAGATAGAGAGCCGAAAAAAGAACGCTGATAACAGATTAATCAGCCAACTGGTTTTTAAAATTAAAGGTGCAGTATGTAAGATTCAGAAACCCTTGTTATTAGTGACACCTGTGGCCGTTAAGTGAACTGCAGTCAGCTACATGTTGCTCGTGCTCGCGCTCGTGCACACACTCCATAGGGACGCGAGCGAGCATCGGCCAAAACAATGATGTAACGTACAAAGAGACTGAACGTGATCCACCGGCATCATGTTGACAGATGAGGTAACATAATTAAAATTACACCGTTATGATTGTTTTACTACAAACTCTGAGACTGCTGGAACAGGGCTAAAACAAAGTGTGGATATAGGTCTGACTATGCGAGACTGTAGTTTGAAGTAATCTCTTTTCTTTGCATGATACATAGGCTATCATATAAATGCAGTCAATATCGGCGTTAGCTAGCTAGCCAGCTTTATTAATAGCTGTTAGCTAAATTTGGTGGATGATGACAGTAGCTGTTTATAAAATAGACTGTACATTATAAATATGTTGACACAATTCAGTATTGATGTGATTCCATCACAACTGTCATTTTGATATATCGATGCGCTATTGTTTTATAATAATAGAGGGTTATACAGAAGATATATACGAAGTTACGTTATGCTAATTAATGGAGCTTTTTGCATTATCTTGAACATTGCCTAGCATTCATTTCATGTGTTATTGTAGTTTAGCTAAAATGACACAGATCAATCCTTATGGCATTATATTTCACATGCTTTGCAGTTATGTAAGTTTACCTGTCCAATAAGAAGAATGCCAATTCAGGGTTGGTTTTGATCCCTAAAACCGAACGAAGGTCCCTCCAGGAATCAAATACCCTGCCAATGTTCACTCTAGTTTTCGCTCGACCATGATCACGTTCCCGCTTAGCCAGACGGGATTCAGTAGATAAATATATATTTTTTTTTTGGGCTTACTCTTGAGTTTGTATAGGAGTCGGTGTTGTGCTGGGAGCCGGACGTTTGCTGGATTCCATCTGTAAGATAACGTTACCTAGTGTTGCAGTTTGTTGTCGCTGTTGAATAGCGGAAGAGAAGCGATTACTGTCTGAGGTAAGGCTCTCGGGAGCGCACATAAACGTCACATCCTTTGGATTTTCCCGGCAAAAGCGATCTGCTCCTTTCACATGAAAATCAGTCTACAGGCTTTTAATAGGCAACCTAGGAAGTCCGGGAAGGGCTCATTTTTTAAGTTGCGTTACAAGCTGTTCACACATTGGCAAAAAAAGGGCGAATATTACATGAAAATTGTTAGATATGGCACCTTTAATATATATATATATATATATATATATATATATATATATATATATATATATATATTATGGATGTCACAGTGTGAGTTTCTGACGGTTAGATTACAGTCTGAGAAAAAAAATCGTGTTTAACCGGTTTTACGATTATTTGATAATTTTCTTATTATGCATCAGCACTTATGCAAAAAATTAATTTCATATCACAATTAAATGTCTTAGTGGACGTATTTCTGGGGGATGTGTGGACGCTAAGGGTAGCTGTAAAATAAGAAAACTGATAAATACACAAAAAATAAACAAGAGATATATAATAAGAGACGCTCCAATCTAGGGCACGACACCGCTTATGCGCATCCTGAACTCAGTGATGTGCTTCAGTGTAACCAGAGTGCTTAAAAAATTAGTAACTAAGATTATAACGCTTAAACATTACAAAAAGTTGCATCTTTTAATTCATCACTTTAAAATCACCATAGCTAAAAATATTAAACTTACTAGTTTGTTGTTGGATGACCAGTGGCGCATCCTGTCCCATTTGTAAGATGTGACTTCTGTCTGCATAATTTACATCCGTCGTCTTCAGTCAGTCATTTAAATGCCCCCAAACAGTCTTAAGTCGCTTTTTTTGGTGGATATGAATCTGGTAGATCGAATTCCTCTGTTATATTTTGGAGTCTGTGTGTAGTAGCCCCAGTTTCACATGAATTGAAAGTTCACATTCAATCCACGACACCTGGCCAAGCACCATGCAGACACCATCCGTAACCATAGCGACAGCTCCAGTACCCACTGTGGCGGAATGATCCGCCCCTCTGGCTCGTCATCATCGCCCCGCCTCTTAGGGCCGCCCTTCAGCCAGGCTCACGACGGGAGTTGGGTGGGAGAGCGAGAAGAGGTGCATAATTAATAAGCCTCGTTTGGTCAGCGATGAATGAAGCACACCTGATGGGCATAATGCTTCATCACCGCTGTCTTTAAAATGCAGTGCGCACCTCTTCTCGGGGAGCCGGCTTCAAATCTCCATGTGTGCACACACTGGCATCCTCGAATGGATCGGATGAGTGGACGCACTGCCGGACCCGTTCTTCGGACCCCCGGACTCCGTAATGACTGCTCACATTGCCGCCGATGGGCTAGATGCCGGGCCACCTTCCCCTCACGCTTGCCGCGGGCCTGTCCAGTGACGTCGCCGCCCCACGCGCCGTGGACTTTGGAGGGGAGCGTGAGCGGCCGACTGACCCAGCCCATGCCTGGGCTATCCTATGGACACTACCCAGCCCTTTCACGGAGCCCCGTTCACCATGAGATTGCCAGATTCCCCCTTTATTATGAACACTATTCCCCCTTGGACACTTATTACCCCTTTTGGACATTTTTACGTTTATTATTGTTTACAATAAATGCCTCTCCGAGGCTTGACGCCATACCCACTGTGCTGTCTCTTGCTCACCCTGCCACACCACACAGGCGCAAGAGTTTTCACATTTAGGCTTACAAAATCTTACGTAAAACTGTTTTATATTATACATTTATACATTCTATATAATATTTTTGCCATGTGTAAATAAAGCATTTAACGATTTTTAACTGTGGATTCTAAATTCTTACGGTTAAATTAACCATGACATTTTTAATCGTGGTTAATAGTAGAACCGTATAATCACAGCATCCCTTATATCTATATATACACAATTCCTTACTGTGACAGGGCGGCCCAGACACAGAGGCTACAAGAGTCCAAACTGAATAAAATCCCAGATCCAGTTTACTGTGCAACAAAAATCCCAATAACCAGAAAAACAATTTGGTGCATAACATGGGACTTTTTTTTAAATTTAGCACAGCATTAGCAAAGTGAACTCTGTATTATTTGCATATAGTGCGGGAAGGGAAGTTTAGATTTACATCTGTTTGGCGGCGACGCATTTATGTTCGGAAAGCAATCTGATCGCTAAAAACACATGAAGAGACCAAATGTAAACACCCCCTTATTTTGAAATGTCTGCACTCCCAAGTGCTCTCACAAATAGATAATGAAAACAAAATGTGTTCTCCAACAACAATAATTTACAATCGGTTACAATATAAACACCACAAAGTGAACATTTTCATAAAACAAAATAAGCAGTAATTGCTAAACAGAAGATCATCACAAGTCATAAATGTCCGGGTATTCAGGTATTATTAAATTAATATTTTTCATATTATTATTAAATTTTCCCACCTTTACTCTAACGACACAGTCAGTCAAAATCAACACACATTTATCAAATAATAAAGATTATTTATATAATTTCCCAACTTCTCCCTTAAAATTTTAATATTCATTAAGCTCTATAATAATCCATAATATTTTTGTAACATACTGGAATGTTTAAGAACACCCTTTATTTAAGACTCATAGACACACTGTTGCGCACACTCGTACAAGATGTACGGTAATTCAATAACTCACAAGATGTTATCTGACTAAATCACACTTGAACGCATACAAAGAGTTCCTGTCTGTCGCCAATTCTATATTACTGTAGCAATTACCGGTAATCATTTTTGGACACATTTGCGACCATTTTAGTCCTGCATTTTTTTGCAAAATGTATCAGACAGTCCATGGATGAAGAGGTCTGCATTCCTGCAGAACTCCAGCAAGACCCGATTAGATTTCTTGCGGCATGGGATTAAATTTCCAAATTGAAAGCAGGAGCAGACGGTACGTCTATGAGTTGTGGGCGGTCAGAGAATAGCCTGAAAAATCTAATGTGGATATATTTTTTTATTGTATTATCAATGCACTTTTTTTTTTTTAATAATTATTTTATTTTACAACTCATTTATTTTTAATAACAATAAACATAAATTGGAACGTAAAAATTTGCACACTGCACGTGCATCAAATTATCAAATATTTAGAGCAGGTAATGCAGGTAGTCAATGGCACATTAAAAGAATGGCAAAGCGTGGGCACACTACATAAAAGGATGTAAAACTCGGGACTTCAAAATGGTCACTTTCGTGTTAAGAAATCAACCTCAGGCAAGTCAGATGGGCACCAGGTCACTAAGGCAGCAACTAATGATTATTTTGATAATCGATTAATTGAAGAAATATTCTAAGATGAATCGATTAATCAGATAAATACCGACATTTTATTTCCTGTATTTTATTCAAATGTTATCTTTTTAGAAAACAGAAATTATAAAAAGCGTAAGGATTTGAAAACAACTGTTTTCAATGAAGGTATGCACACAGCCGCCGCCACTCGGCATCTGTCAGCGGCGCCCAGCTATGACTCCGGAGGCTGCTCAAATTTCTGCCGCGTCACAGAGCGCAACTCACAAATTTTCCATTAAATTCAACCCAAATCATTATCAAAAGACATAGATTATTACTTAAGCATTCTTCATTCTTGAACATGGGAAAAACCTTGGTAACTTTTGTGTGTACTCTCTGCAACCTGAACCGCATCGACGTGCCCCGTCCTAGCCGCAACGTGGCGCTTCTCGTCCGGTGTGCGACTGCCTTTACGTGCATCAAACAGCACACGTCCTCCATCAATGTAACTGATGCAGCAAACGCTCCACATTATGATCTTCTATGAAGTGTTTATAATGTGCTCTCGTGTGATAAGACATCTTGGGTCGTATTTTTTTGTTTCAATTCGTCTCCGTCATTTTTCAAACATGCTTCATCACGTTCAACAAATTTTTCATCAGGCTGTTAAATGACATTGCTGACGGAGCTTCTCCGTGCTTGCCGCACATATATCCAACTAAACGATAACGAAATTTGTTGTCGACGATTTTCATTATCGATTTTATCGATTAGCTGTTGTAGCCCTACATGCCATGCTTCATCTGATAATAGCAATAACAGAAAAATAAAACATTCTTTGTGTCCACTTGTCTATCTGTATGGGGGGTTTTTTCTCCCAATTTGGAATGCCCAATTCCCACTACTTAGTAGGTCCTCGTGGTGGCGCGGTTACTCACTTCAATTCAGGTGGCGGAGGACAAGTCTCAGTTGCCTCCGCTTCTGAGACCGTCAATCCGCGCATCTTATCACGTGACTAGTTGTGCATGACACCGCGGAGACTCACAGTAGGCTCATGCTACTCTCCGTGATCCACACACCCCATTGAGAGCGAGAACCACTAATCACGACCACAAGGAGGTTACCCCATGTGACTCTACCCTCCCTAGCAACCGGAGACCTGGCTGGAGTCACTCAGCACACCCTGTATTCGAACACGTGACTCCAGGGGTTGTAGTCAGCGTCAGTACTCACTGAGTATTGTACCCAGGCCCCCTATTTGTATGGCTTTTGCTCTATGAGGAAAACAAATGTGGGACTGTGGGAACGGGAGCGGTCAAGAAGAAAATCATTGTAGAGGGAGGGTGAACATGGAGTAAATTTCAGCAGGAACGTTCAGTTGTGGGATAGAAACGTGTTTGTATGGAAAAAACAGTCCCACGCAGACCTCTACATGGATGTGCTGTCTCATGCTGAGACTAGCAATAGAGGAACAATGAAATCTCACCTTGAGTGTGTTTCGAGTCCCTCTGTAGTCCTCTTGGAGGTAACACTGAAGAATCTGGACACTCTGCTGTTCATCCAAACCCTGACATAAGAATTGTTTAAAAAAGAAACAAAAATAACAGCTATTTTTTTTTTATTCCTGAAGATTCAAAACAGTCAGACTCACCGTGTCTATATGTATTATGTCAGTATGTATGTAATGACAGCATCTTTGATCTTCATAAGCGTAAGAACGTGCCCATGATGGCCAAAAAAAGAACTGATGTGTTTTATGGCATGCCTAAAAAATCCAGTCTAGGTACTCACCAGCAGTTTACTGATTCTGAGGCCAAAGTCTTTGAGAGCTTGTGCTGTGTCTTTATCGGCTTTCAGCTTGTCTGCGGCCGATGTGCTGAGCATAACATTTAATCATTCAGTCATACCGTTATTAAACAGAATCAACAACCGTTTGAGAACAAGTATCATGCATATCATGTATCAATGAGACCATTAAACATGTATTATTTAATACAAGGATATCTAGTTGTTGAAAGCATGTGTTACCTGGGTGGTTTGTAGAAGGACAAACCCTGCAGAAGTCTCTCCCAGTTCCGATCTAATTCCGCTTCGATTTGGGCCTGTAATTTTAAACAACAGAGATGAAGGCAAGAGAGGAGACATATATAACAAACTTCATGAGATCATACAAATAATGGTAAAGCAGCTTTATTACCAAGCTTTTTCAATTGTTACCTGCTCAGCTTACAGAATTCTACATAATTTACTGAGTATCATAAAAGATTATTAACCAACCTGTAATAGGCAATTATAATTGTACATGCACAGTTTTTAAAAATAATGTTTCAAGCACTGTGCATTTATGCAGTTATTAAAAGACAAAACCATATAAAAAATAAATGATTAGTAAATTAACTAACTGGCTCTCGAAGTGCAGATCTCCCCAGCAAGATCGTCCATAACTCCCGGCTGCTCCTAAATAAATATATATTTAGACACTTAGTCATAATACACTAGTTCACATACATTAACATCCATTGTGTTGACACAACATCTAAATCACGTACATACTGTATATAGGCTATGTATACAGATTTATAAATTATAAATATATACACTGGCGGCCAAAAGTTTGGAATAATGTACAGATTTTGATCTTATGGAAAGAAATTGGTACTTTTATTCACCAAAGTGGCATTCAACTGGTCACAATGTATAGTCAGGACATTAATAACGTGAAAAATTACTATTACAATTTGAAAAAAATGTTCGGAACTTCTTAAACTACTTCAAAGAGTTCTCATCAAAAAAATCCTCCACGTGCAGCAATGACAGCTTTGCAGATCCTTGGCAACTGCGACGAGAATGAGGGCGTGGCCTGGCGTCCATCCTTACGGCCCGGCCACGCCCTCCTCCTCGTCACAACAATATTTTTACATCCTACACTGTATTCAAACACACCACATTTATCCTACATACATATTGTGTAGATTCTACTTAAAGTTTAACCATTAGGTGCCATTGTGGTGTTTACAGGTCCAAACGTTATACATTTATATCCAACATAAACTGTTTATATACTAGCCATCATACATATCCGTGGGTAACCACACAATGAAACTCTTTCAAGACTTTCTCCAACAGTTTGTTCTCACCAACACAATCAATACCAACAGAAATGTCCATTAATACTCAAGATTAATGTCTTCAATTCAAATAGTGTACGAACAAATTTTTTAACTCCCGTTATAAACTGCCAGAATACATTTGAAATTTGAATATCAGTCGCGCTGGTCTGTCAGCCAGCGCACGCGACCGACTCGTACGGCCCTTAGGTTTCAAATAAATGCCTTTTGAGGACACCTTTCACGCAGATTTTGCGACTGATTATGATGTTTAAAATATCAACGCCCTTTCCCATGACTCGTTTCACTCAAGCTCTTTGAAAACAACCCCAGTAAGTTTCTCTTTCTTCCGTCTTACCTGACACACATCTCCGAGTCCGCCATCTTTACCCAGATCACGTGACTAGCCCTCAAACGCCAACGAGCGCGCAGCTATCACGTGACTTAATTAAATATTTAATAAAACCATAAACTATAATAGAAAAACAATATTTGACATTGAAATCAACCATTTTAAAATGCTATACCATACAGAAAAAACTTGAATAAGATGTCTTTGTGATTTGACATTTGTAATATGATTATTCTGACAACGACGTCACTGGCATGGCTGCCCCCATCCGACAGACAGTTAGCACATGACCGCACAAAGCGCGAGTCACAGCAACACATCAGGAAGATTATGCTTCTAAATTACGGCGAAAGGGGTAAGATGAACCGTCCTTTGGTGTTACTTGGTCTTTCTGTGTTTACTTACAGTACACGCTTTGGTGTAGCAGTGAATGAGCTGTTATTTTTACTGGATCCTGCATAAAGAGCCCATCACTCTCTCTGCTTCTGTCAAACACTATAGATCCTATAAAATACTATGAACCAGAATCGCTTTGGACATGTCCCTTACTATTAAGATTCTGTGTTAAGTCCGACAATTCCTATTCAAATGGCATAACATGGATGAATTTGCATTATATTCATGCATTAATAATCTAATGTGCTTATAATTGATTCAGGTGCATGCCGTCAAAACAATCTTTTTTAATAGTATTTTCTGTATACTTGTAAAGCAGAATTATAAGATTGTTATTCATTGCATTTTATCATTTTTTACACTGATATTTTAAATTAAGGCACAGTGAGGTAAATCTAGTACAGTATTTATTAGGGCTAGGTATGGTCAGCCACCTCAAGATACCATACACATGTCACGATTCGATATTTATCGCGATACATCACGATATTATGATTAGATTTCGATTTTAATTTCAATTAATTTGGGTATATTTCAGTTATAATGTACATTTTGCTTACGTAAAGTATGAAATAAATGATCTTTTAGCTAATTCTGTTATTCATTATACAGTGGGCCCTTTAACTTGTTAAATTACGGCCATATACATTTAAAAAAATATATATTTTATCATTAGTTTTTAATCATTTTGGTGACATTTTAGCTTTTAAAAAAAATAGAATCCATGTATTACATCAATAAATATGATTTACAAAAATTGAATATATTATATTGTGTATATACAGTATATTGTTACATGTTTGTTGTTTTCATGCCTAATTTATACTATTTACAATTATTTACTTTGATATGTTGAACAAGTGCTAAAACGGTGTCTCTTTAAGACCAGTGGCATGGACTTTTGTTGTTTTTGATAAATATCTGGCTGTAGAGAACAGAAAGGATATTAAAAGAGACATTATTAAACAACAAATGGTTTGCTTGAATTTCGTCTTTGGACTCATATCACACAGAAAGAGTCAAAACTTTTACTCTCAGCACGCAGTGAAAAGATCTCGGTGCTGAACTTTTATGCCACTACACCACTCCAACACTGGTGAGTGAAATCTAAACAATTACCAGCCAGTGGATAATCACAGGCATTTTTTTGTCGCATGTGGGAAGAATTTACGCACACGATTGTAGAGGATCACAGATAGAAAGAAAAAGTGATCTTGGCATTTTAAGAATTGACATTGGGATCGTACAACTGAAGATTAAGGAGAAAATCAATATTTTTGCCCGGACCTAGATCCAATCATGTGAGATATGTCCAGCATGTCCGTGAGAGAAACCGTAAATCCTGCAGGATTAGTTTGTCTCTTTTGTGCCTCATAGAAGCATCTCTGACTGCACTGAAACTATCATCATCTATCACAATACATGTTTATTTTTTTCTCCCCAATTTGGAATGCCCAATTCCCAATGCGCTCTAAGTCCTCGTGGTGGCGTAGTGACTCGCCTCAATCCGGGTGGCGGAGGGTGAATCTCAGTTGCCTCCGCGTCTGAGACAGTCAATCTGTGCATCTTATCACGTGGCTTGTTAAGCGCGTCACCACGGAGACATAGCGCGTGTGGAGGCCCACGCTATACTCCGCGGCATCCACGCACAACTCGCCACGCGCCCCACCGAGAGCGAACCACATTATAGCGACCATGAGGAGGTTACCCCATGTGACTCTACCCTCCCTAGCGACCGGGCCAATTTGGTTGCTTAGGAGATCTGGCTGGAGTCACTCAGCCCACCCTGGATTCGAACTCGCGACTCCAGGGGTGGTAGTCAGCATCAATACTCGCTAAGCTACCCAGGACCCCACGATACATGGATTTAAGTATCGATACAATATTGTGAGAAAAAAGTATCGCGATATATCGGTATTTGATTGTATCGACACAGCCCTAGTATTTATATTAGGGGTGTAACAGTTCAAATTTCTCACAGTTTGGTTTGTATTACGGTTTTAGGATCATGGTTTCAGTACGGTTTGGTATTTTCTTTGTTTAGAAAAAAATATTACTGCCAAATCCAAAGAATAATCTATTTGGTAAACACTTCAACATGTTTGCGCTTAAATAACAATCATTGTTTTACAACAGTAACCATAGTTTAACCATGGCATTTGTAGTAAAATTATAGTAACCACAATATAAACATGGTTATTTTCATGGTTACAATATATAGTAAAATCATGATTACTATATAGAAACTACAGTATTACTGTTATAAAACCATGGTTAATTGTATCAAAACCATGATTTCTGCTCAGAAAACCATGGTGAGAGCAGTCATGGTTACTACAATATTACTATAGTAAAACCATGGTTAATTTCATCAGGGTCCTTAACTAAAAAAAACCATTTTCTCTAATTACTAAATCAACATTTTAACTTAATACCTACACTAATATGCTACATGCATCAACATAAAGTGCACTTCAAACTCATCTCAACTTATATTCTATATACGGAAGCTGTACACAGGGCCGTAGCAAGGAATTCTGGGCCCCGTGAAAATATATTGCTCTGGGCCCCTTACCTATTAAAAGAGAAACGCTTGGGGGGGCCTTCTCTATCAGCGGCTCGTTTTCTCCACTTGCCATTTTCAAATACACACAACGCGTGCAGAACAGTGATGTCATTAAGTTGACCCACGTGAAACACAGGCGGAGTGTATCCATCTACAGATCCATTCAGGTGCATTAGCGGAGGTTGTAACTGTGCAAAAGTCTGTTTCATGTTTTGTTTTCTTCACCAAACTTTGTGCTCCAGATGCGTCATTAAACTTGGGGTGAACCGACCGTGGTGCCTCGGTTTTTAACAGAGAACTGTTACACTCCTAATTTATATACTATATATATATATACATTGGCGGCCAAAAGTTTGGAATAATGTACAGAATTTGCTCTTATGGAAAGAAATTGGTACTTTTATCCACCAAAGTGGCATTCAACTGATCACAATGTATAGTCAGGACATTAATAACATGAAAAATTACTATTACAATTTGAAAAAAATGTTCAGAACTTCTTAAACTACTTCAAAGAGTTCTCATCAAAAAATCCTCCACGTGCAGCAATGACAGCTTTGCAGATCCTTGACATTCTAGCTGTCAGTTTGTTCAGATACTCAGGTGACATTTCACCCCACACTTCCTGTAGCACTTGCCATAGATGTGTCTGTCTTGTCGAGCACTTCTCACGCACCTTACAGTCTAGCTGATCTCACAAAAGCTCAATGGGGTTAAGATCAATAACACTCTTTTCCAATTATCTGTTGTCCAATGTCTGTGTTTCTTTGCCCACTCGAACCTTTTCTTTTTGTTTTTCTGTTTCAAAAGTGTCTTTTTCTTTGCAGTTCTTCCCATAAGGCCTGCACCCCTGAGTCTTCTCTTTACTGTTGTACATGAAACTGGTGTTGAGCGGGTAGAATTCAATGAAGCTGTCAGCTGAGGACATGTGAGGCATCTATTTCTCAAACTAGAGACTCTGATGTACTTATCCTCTTGTTTAGTTGTACATCTTGTCTTCCACATCTCTTTCTGTCCTTGTTAGGGTCAGTTGTCCTTTGTGTTTGAAGATTGTAGTGAACACCTTTGTATGAAATCTTCAAGCATTGTATAACCTTCATTCCTCAAAACAATGATTGACTGACGAGTTTCTAGAGAAAGCTGTTTCTTTTTTGCCATTTTGACCTAATATTGACCTTAAGACATGCCAGTCTATTGCATACTGTGACAACTCAAAAACAAACACAAAGACAATGTTAAGCTTCATTTAATGAACCAAATATCTCTCAACTGTGTTTGATATAATGGCAAGTGATTTTCTAGTATCAAATGATCAATTTATCATGATTACTCAAGGATAAGGTGTTGGAGTGATGGCTGCTGTCTAGATTTGATCAAAAATGACTTTTTTTCAAATAGTGATGGTGCTGTTTTTTACATCAGTAATGTCCTGACTATACTGTGTGATCAGGTGAATGCCACTTTGGTGAATTAAAGTACCAATTTCCTTCCGAAACAGCAAAATCTGTACATTATTCCAAACTTTTGGCTGCCAGTGTTTATACTAGAGATCACTGTGCCTTAATTTAAAATATCAGTGTTAAAAATCATTATTATTATTCATCACTGCAATGCCAGAGAATCAAGTTATCAAAACCAACTTATTTAACTTTTACTGACATAATTAATTCACTGTGTTTGGAAAACACTGATGTTGGGCATTCAGCTGTGCTAAAGTTCACTGTGTCTTGGGTTCAAAAGCAGTGGAGAAGTTTTGACATCATTTTTTAATTTAGCCGTGTCTGAATGTGAGCTCTCCACTCCTTTTGACAGTATGATTGTGTCTCAGAACAATGTGTACTGCCAACCTAGACAGAATTTTATGCATCATATGCCTATGATGTCCAAAAAATGCGGTCCGAATAGGGAGCTCACATATTTTTAGCCTATATGTACAGGTGCATCTCAATAAATTAGAATGTCGTGGAAAAGTTCATTTATTTGAGTAATTCAACTCAAATTGTGAAACTCGTGTATTAAATAAATTCAGTGCACACAGACTGAAGTAGTTTAAGTCTTTGGTTCTTTTAATTGTGATGATTTTGGCTCACATTTAACAAAAACCCACCAATTCACTATCTCAACAAATTAGAATATGGTGACATGCCAATCAGCTAATCAACTCAAAACACCTGCAAAGGTTTCCTGAGCCTTCAGAATGGTCTCTCAGTTTGGTTCACTAGGCTACACAATCATGGGGAAGACTGCTGATCTGACAGTTGTCCAGAAGACAATCATTGACACCCTTCACAAGGAGGGTAAGCCACAAACATTCATTGCCAAAGAAGCTGGCTGTTCACAGAGTGCTGTATCCAAGCATGTTAACAGAAAGTTGAGTGGAAGGAAAAAGTGTGGAAGAAAAAGATGCACAACCAACCGAGAGAACTGCAGCCTTATGATTGTCAAGCAAAATCGATTCAAGAATTTGGGTGAACTTCACAAGGAATGGACTGAGGCTGGGGTCAAGGCATCAAGAGCCACCACACACAGACATGTCAAGGAATTTGACTACAGTTGTCGTATTCCTCTTGTTAAGCCACTCCTGAACCACAGACAACGTCAGAGGCGTCTTACCTGGGCTAAGGAGAAGAAGAACTGGACTGTTGCCCAGCGGTCCAAAGTCCTCTTTTCAGATGAGAGCAAGTTTTGTATTTCATTTGGAAACCAAGGTCCTAGAGTCTGGAGGAAGGGTGGAGAAGCTCATAGCCCAAGTTGCTTGAAGTCCAGTGTTAAGTTTCCACAGTCTGTGATGATTTGGGGTGCAATGTCATCTGCTGGTGTTGGTCCATTGTGTTTTTTGAAAACCAAAGTCACTGCACCCGTTTACCAAGAAATTTTGGAGCACTTCATGCTTCCTTCTGCTAACCAGCTTTTTAAAGATGCTGATTTTATTTTCCAGCAGGATTTGGCACCTGCCCACACTGCCAAAAGCACCAAAAGTTGGTTAAATGACCATGGTGTTGGTGTGCTTGACTGGCCAGCAAACTCACCAGACCTGAACCCCATAGAGAATCTATGGGGTATTGTCAAGAGGAAAATGAGAAACAAGAAACCAAAAAATGCAGATGAGCTGAAGGCCACTGTCAAAGAAACCTGGGCTTCCATACCACCTCAGCAGTGCCACAAACTGATCACCTCCATGCCACGCCGAATTGAGGCAGTAATTAAAGCAAAAGGAGCCCCTACCAAGTATTGAGTCCATATACAGTAAATTAACATACTTTCCAGAAGGCCAACAATTCACTAAAAATGTTTTTTTTTTTTTTTATTGGTCTTATGATGTATTCTAATTTGTTGAGAGTGAATTGGTGGGTTTTTGTTAAATGTGAGCCAAAATCATCACAATTAAAAGAACCAAAGACTTAAACTACTTCAGTCTATGTGCACTGAATTTATTTAATACACGAGTTTCACAATTTGAGTTGAATTACTGAAATAAATGAACTTTTCCACGACATTCTAATTTATTGAGATGCACCTGTAGGTGCCATTCATTTGTTCTGAGTGATATTGAGTAATAATGACTCTTATGAAAACACGGTGTTTCCATTAAACATGACAAAGAAAAGAAAATATTTAAAAAATAATAATAATAATGGTAGTACAATGCAGTGTCAGAAATACATTTTTTTTTTTTTTTAATAAGGGGCAATACTTGCCTCTTGGAATTCATTTTTAGGGGCATTTTCACCTTTATGAGGGCATGTTTTTTCTAACCACATAAAAGCACTCAGTGTGTCATCCTTTAATGTGAAATACTTTAAAATACTTTAATCAGTACGATAACGTAAATATTTAATCTGAGTAACTAGATTGTTGCGGAGAAATTAAACTTGATCAGCATTAATTTTGTATGATAATATATTTATTTAACTAAGCCTAGAATAATATTTTTCAGATGATAAAAATTAATTATGGGAAGAATCAGACATTAAGGAGGGCTCAGGGCAAATATGCACTGAAAGTTACCCCTGAAATTCAAAATAAGGGGGCCAAAAAATGCTAAAAAGTTCAGTGAGAGGTAATACATTCTAGTCATTTATAATACTATTTATACTTATATCATTATTCATATTGTTACAATCTAGTTATTGTTATTGAGAATTTAAGTTAATTGATTAATTACATTTAAGTATTTCACAAAGTATGACGCCATATATTTTTCTAGTTAGAAAAAAGTTTCCCTTTAAAAGGTAAAACTAAGGGGCAAATATTGCCTCCAAGAAAAGTTAATTTCTGACACTGCTTACAGGACATTTTTGTGCCCATATTTTGAATTTTGGGGGTATTTTCTGCCCTGAGACCCCATTCATTTCTGACCCTGGTACCATGTTACTTTTTGTAAGTGAAAGAGAATTCATATTATGAGGGGAAAAAAGCTTAAATTTGAGGGTAATTGTAATTTCTTAACTATTTACAATTACACAGTGATTACCTCCATGGTTCCCCCCAAAAAAAGAGAGAGAGAATAAAAAGGTATGTGTTTGTCAGAAAAAAATGCTCTTAAAGTTTTTAAAAGTAAAAAGTAAAAAAAAAGGGAAAACATTTAGTTCTAGTTAATAAATTGACTGAATGTGTTTAATGGTTGCTAAATTGTGTATGTCTAACAATATTATATTTCGATGTGTTTCTTCCAATCCAGGCCTATTCTGATGTGTGCAGGAGGAAAAAGTGTGGACAATGTTTGTGTTTGTGCCTGGAAGTTTCTGACAGATTCGGCTCCTCCCCTTCCATCTCTGAAAACTCCAACTCTATGAAACGTTGAAGTTGCACACTCATTCCGCAATCATGCAGACGGATCCCGTATTAGTCGAATCCGCAGTGGTGTTCGCCATAGTTGTTTCCGTCCATGTGGCCGTTTGGAATCAGCTGTCCTGGTGCTGTATTGCTCTGGCCGTCCAGGCTTTCTACATGCAGCACAAATGGGACCGCCTCCTTCGCACCGGCGCCGCCATATTCCAGTTCCGTCCCGCGGCCAACAGCGGTATCTTACCAGCCAGCATGGTGCTGCCGCTACTTGGTCTCGCCTTGAGGGTGCGCTGCGTTGCAGTTGGAAACATCTACTTTGAACGCTTCGCCATGGTGATAACGGTAATCGGTATGATGTTGGTGCTGTTTCTGTCACTTATAGCACTGGGCATCACGCGGCCGGTACCCACGAACACCTGTGTTATAGCTGGCATCGCAGGCGCCACCATCCTGTACACAGTGAAGCAAACACTGACCGTTTCAGAGGTGATTGAAGTCTTGGAGGTGTTGTTGATATTTGTGTACCTAAGTTTGATCCTGTTGTACCTGCTTCCACGCTGCTTCACGCCCGGCGAAGCGCTCCTCATCCTTGGCGGGATTAGTTTAATTATCAACCAGCTAATCAAGCGATCTTTAGCATCGTCTGAGAATGCAAAAGGCGACCCACTTCCGTTCTTCCTCCCGGTTGCCGTGTTGGGCTTCGTGCTGTTGGGAATCTTCTTTGCTGTGCTTTTCATATTCATGGAATCAGAAACATTGGCAGCTTCTTTATTCTTCCATACTATGACGGCCGTTTTGGGGTTGGGTTTATTGGTGCCCTGGTTGTCGCTGCTCACCCAGCATCACCCCATCACCTGGTTGCTACATTTCCTCACCCAGAGCAACACTCGACTCTGGCTTATTGCATTCTGGGCAGCCCTGGTGCTATTGGCAGTTGCTGTGGTGATGCATCAAAACAGCCATCGCTCAAGCGGGAGTAAGAAACACCAGGCATCAACGACAGTGCGGAAATATTTCCACTTCCTTACCGTGTTGACCTTCGCCCCTGGACTGGCCCTCGACCGCCCCCTGCTTCATCTAGCTGCGGTCGGATGCCTCTCAGCATTCCTTTTCTTGGAATTCGTTCGCTATTTCCGAATCCGACCACTTGGCCCTCC